>NW_006408887.1:503175-510204 GCF_000296735.1 Chrysochloris asiatica | reverse complement strand
CCTTTTCTGACATCCGTTTTGGTCTTTTTCTTCTTTTTTTTGTCTTCTTAATGACCTTTTGCTCTCTTTCTGTCTGATGTTCTTGATGTCATCCCACGACTCTTCTGGTCTTTGTTAATAAGTGTCTAATTAGCTAAATCTGTTTTTGAGATGATCTCTAAATTCAAGTGGGATATGTTCAAGTTCATATTTTAGCTATGGTTGACTTTTTTCATTTTTCTTCAACTTCAGCCTGAACTTACATATGAGCAATTGATGGTCTATTCCACAGTCTGCCCCTGGCATTCTTGATTATATTAAGCTTTTCCACTGTGTCTTTCCACAGTTTAATTTTTGTGTGTTCCATCTGGTGAGGTCCATGTGTACTGTCATATTTTATGTTGTTTAAAAGGTATTTGCAATGAGCAAATCACTGGTCTTTCAAAATACTATCATGCAATCTCAAGCATCGTTTTTTATAACCAAGGCCATATTTTCCAATGAATGATCTTCCTCTTTGTTTGCAACAATTGTATTCCAATCACCAGAAATTATTAATACATTTTGATTGCATGTTTGATAAATTTCAGACAGAGAAGTTTGTTGAATTCTTCAATTTCATCATCACTGGGTTTAGTAGTCAGTGCGTAAATTTGAATAATAATTGTACTAACTGGTCTTCCTTGTAGGTGTATGGGTATTAACCTATCACAGTGTTTTACTTCAAGATAGATCTTGAAATGTTCTTTCTGAAGATGAATGTGATGCCATTCCTCTTCCATTTGTCATTCCCAGCATAGTAAACATGTGGTTATCAGATTCAAAATGGCCAATATTAGTCTATTTCAGCTCATTAATGTCTAGGATATCAACGTTTATTGGTTCCATTTCATTTTTGAGAATTTTCAATTTTCCTGTGTTCATACTGTGTATATTCCATGTTCAATTTTTAATGCATATTTACAACAGTTTCTCCTTATTTTGAGTTGTGCCCCATCAGATAATGGAGATCCCCAAAGCTTTACTCCATTCACGTCATTATGGTCAACTCTAATTTGAGGAGGCAGTTCTTTCTCAGTCATGTTTTTAGTGCATTCCAACCTGAGGGGCTCATATTCTAGCACTATATCTGACAATATTTTGGTGCTCTTCATCATGTTTCAATAATCAACATTCTGGTGCTAACAGTGTTCCTCTGCCACTCATAGAGTTTTCAGGGACTAAATAGTTGGAAGCAGTCCACCTCTACTTCTTCCCAGTCTCTCTCAGTCTGGAAGCTCATCTGAAACCTGTTCACCATGAGTGACCCTTTTAGTATTTAAAATACCAGTGGATAGCTTCCAGAATCACGGCAACATTGCAAGCCACCACAGTATGGCAAACTGACAGATGAGTGGTGGACAATAATAGTAGGTGATTTTAATACATCATTTTTGATGGAGGACAGAACAACTAGAAATAAACTCAACAAAGACACAGTAGAACTAAACATCACAACCAACCAACTTGACATCATAGATTTTTTACAGAGCACTCAACCTAACAACACCACAACACATTATTTTTCAGTGCACAAGGAACATTCTCCAGAATAGACCATATGTAGGCCACAAAGCAAGCCTCAATAAATTAAAATACATCTAAGTACTACCAAGCATCTTCAGATCACAATGCTATAAAATTAGAAATAGTAATAGGTTCTGACTCATAGCAACCCTGTATAGGGTTTTTAAGGAAGAGCTGGAGCTTGAACCACCTACCTTGTGGTTTAAAGTGACTTTGCAGTCCAATGCATTAACCTGCAGTGTCACACCAGGACTCCTTAAAGATTTCCAGCCTAGGAAATCCTATACATTGTTGCTATGAGTCTAACTGACTTGTTGGCATACAACCACTACTACCACCAGGGGTGGGATGGAAGGTAGAGTAATTAACTGTCTAGAGAGCAGACACATGTTAAGTCGGGTGACTGGGAGTGTAATATACAAGAAGAAGGAGGTTGGCAGAAGAATGATGAAGACAGATGAAGACCCAAGTAGGTATGCAAGAGCTAAAGGGCATAGAAGCGGTGGTGGTGGTGGTTGTGGTTGTGTGCCATGATGTTGGCTTTGATTCATATCAACCCTGTGTGTATAGGGTTTCTGAGGCTGTAAATCTTTATGGAGCAGAAAGCCTCATCTTTCTCCCATGGAGTGTCTGGTAGATTTGAATTGCTGACCTTGTGATTAGCAGCCCAACTCATAACCCATTATACTAGCAGGGCTCCTTAAAGGGAATAGAGGTAAATAGTATTATATATGCAATCTTGGAACAAAAGTGTTCTGTGGGTAGATACATGGACAGATATGCAGGCTGAATGCTTATGGGAGGAAGAGAGGGAGTATACCCACAAATATATAAGAGTTTGAAAGAAGATATTTGTAAATGGGTATTTACCTTTGCTACAAAAATACCTATGAATGTGGTGGAGAATACAGTGGACAAAATGATGAAAACTTTTTAGATATCATCAAACATATTAAGGCAATGAGTTGCTAGGCCTGTGGGTTTGGGATCATAATCTCAGGGGACACCATGGTCAATTGGTATAACACTGTCAACAAAGAATGTCCTACATCCTACTTTAGTGAGTAATGTTCAGGATGCTAAAAGCTCATGAATGACCATCTAAAGTGAAAATATTGATTTCCCCATGTACAGAAGTAAGAAGAGTGATGAGAATTGAAGATATTTGAAATCAATAAATCCAATGGACTAATAGAACATGTGAACATTGTCAATCTCCATGAAGAACTAAATGGTGCTTTGCAACCACTACCAACAGTTCTGAAAGGGATCACATTAGAAGGTCCTAGATAGAGTGGGAGAAAATGTGTAATAAAACTCAAAATTACAGAAAAACATTGGGCTATTGGTCAGAAAGATACAAGAGGAACCTGAGACCATGGCCATCGATCACCCGTCAGGTTTGGCAAGGAACTTACCCTCGTGACCCAATTTTCTGCCACGTCATAAATAGGTATACTGCAAGGAGACAATGATACTAGTAAGGTATTTTCCTCATGGAATGGCCAATCATTCAAAATCAAAAGGGCAACATTTACCTATCGACAAAGTTGAGAAAGAATTAGAAGGAGAGTGGAACAGAAGTAGGAACCACAAGGAGAAACTAGGGTAACTGTTGTTGTATGGAGAAATCAATCATTGGAATGAAACAAAGTGTATGATTTGCTTAATGTAAAACTGATGATCTTGTCTATAAACTTTCATTCAATTCACAATAAAAAGTTTTGAAAAGAAAGGAAGAAAATACCATGGCGTGGGTCAGGCACACCTTAGACTTCAAATTGATGCAGCCAAATTGCTTAATACAATATATCATTTGAGTTCTTGACTGCTGATTCCATGATTGTTGTGGGTCAAAATGACATCTTTGAGAACATCATTATCATCATTTAATTTATTAGTCTACCTTTCAGGATTTTTGTTTTCTTTACATTGAAGTAAAATACATACTGAAGGCTGTAATTTTGATCTTCATCAGAAAGGTTTTTTTTTTTTTTTTTTTTTCTCTAAAGATTTATTTTCAGTTTAAATCTAGCACCAGAATATAAGGGAATGGCATTACTGTTCAATGGCAAATGAATAACTCATTAACTATTCTAGAATTAGTTTAATGTTGTTTGAAAAAATAGTAAAATACATAATAAAACCTCATATTGTATCCTCATAAATAAATGTTTGTATCCTCATAAATAAATTATTTTTAGCATGATCATTTAAATTTATAGAAAAATAAATTTTCAACAGTCAAAAAATTATAAAATGGTGGATATCATAAACTTGAACCAACATGCTTCATATCAAACTTGGACACCTCTCAGAATAGGTAAGCAAACAGATAACTAAATATTTTGAATAAAATGTAGTGATGATCAGGAGCTACAAATTGGACTTGCATCTACTTTTTTAAAGAAAACTTTTTATTGTGAATTGAGTGATTGTTAACAGACAACATCATCAACTCTACCCTCAATCAATCATACATTTTGCTTCATTTCAATGATTATAATCCCCTTCCTGCAACAAAACTTATCCGGCTTCATCTCTGTGGTTTCTCTTTTAATCTTATTTTTCACAAATCAACAAAACAAAAATATTTGATGCACACATACAAAACAAAAAATACATATTCATTTAAATGTCCAAAGGGCACATTTTGCAAGCTGGCCTCCTGCCCACAGGCACACAGCCTTTCTCACTCAGTTCATTTGCCTGGAGTCCTCAGCTTCCCTCTCTATGCCATTGCCTCTGCCATTGCCACTTCCTATGTAGGAAATCATGCTCCTCTTATGCTCTTCCTTCTTGATGGTCCTGGAGTCCTCTGTTCCTGAAATGAAAGATTAACTACTCTCTACTTTTAGTTACACATATTCTACAATCACAGTTGTGAAAATCACAATTAATTCTGCTAACAGTTACTCACAATTGAGTCACAAAATCCTATCACCATCATCCCCCATCCCCTTTCACCAGATCCACCTGGAAAAGAGGAAAACTATTGAGTGGGGATTCTATCTTACACCCCTCATTCTGAAACAAAGCACACTCAAGAAACCTTGTAAGCCAGCCACTTTGTGCCTTTATAGCCTCCCATTTTTGATAGAAAATGTCTAAATTGCCTGTTCCTATCAACCCAGTCCTGGTGTGGCACTGTGGGTTAATGCCCTGGACATAAAGTCAGTTTGAACCTTAAGGTCGGCAGTTCAAGTTTATTAGCTGCTCCTTGGAAACCCTATACAGGGTCACTATGGGTCAGACCTGACTCAACAGTACTTAACAACAACAGCAACATCAACCTACTGCACTGAGGAAACAAGTTTGGTCCTTTGTATGAAGAATCTGTCCATTTCTGTTGGGAAGGAACTGCATAAGCAAAGGTCTAGTTAATCAAATTGTAGCTATTGCGTAGTGGTTACGAATCGGGCTGCAAACCTTAAGGTCAGCGGTTCGAAACTACCAGCTGCTCTGTGGGAGAAAGATGAGGCTTTCTACTCCCGTAAAGATTTACACCCTCGGAAACCCTGTATAGGGTCGCTATGGGTCGGAGCCGACTCGACGGCACATAACAACAACAACAACAATACTTGCTCACAGTATCAAGCATCTTTATCTTCATCTCAAGTTCTGGCCAGCTAGCCATCCAAGTTAGGTCAAATGGATACTAGCTGCAAGTCTGGAAGTTCACACACGCCTCCCTGCACTTCAGACCAGCTGGCCGCTTCACTCTCAGCTTTAACCCCCACTGGCTAGATCAGTGTCCAATGTGCTCTGGAGTTCACACATCTCCCTAAAATTTAGACCAGCCAGGACTTCCTCTTCTCTATCTCAATTCAAAGTCAATGAGTGTTAATGGAACACGGTCAAACTCAACCCATGTCTTCATTGCTGCTTTTCTCCCACTTCCACTTACAAGTAGAACCAGATGGTCACGTTCGTGCGTACTAGACTGCTTGTGGGTTCCCTTTGAGTTTCAATCTTAGAAGGGGTTTTCCCCCATGGGCTGAGTTTTCTTGCTTTGATATCTCCAAAGCAAACAGCTTGCTTGATATTCTAACATCCAGTCTGCTTTTTTTTAATGCTGGTAAGAATATTCTATTCTCCCAGCTGTTCTGGGTTGGTCTGCATGTTTTCTCAGGTAGAAATGTCCCACCTCAGAAGGTTCTGGGTGGGGTTCAGGACTCCACTGATGGCTCCATGCTCTACAAAGGCTTAACATTAGTCCTATTTCCCTGGACAAATCCTAATTCCCCTTTTAGATAATCCAATCAGTTTTAGGCTAACGACGGAGTTTACAAGCTTTCTGTAATCAAATTCTCAATTTCCATTTTTATCACACTTAAATGTCTATTTTAGAGTCCTGGTATGGCACTGTGGGTTAATGCACCAGACTGCAAAGCCATTTGAACTGCAAGGTTGGCAGTTCAAGCTCACCAGTCACTCTTCAGAAACCCTATACAGGGTCGCTATGGGTTGGAACCGACTCGATGGCACTTAACAACATCAAAATGTGTATTTTACAATAGTATAGGGAAAACCAATATCCATAAAACAGTCAAGCACTTAAACATTTCCTCCCTCTTTACTCATTCTATGTCTTGATCCCTGTATCACAGAACACTGTTATTCTAAGGTTGTATATAAATCACTACCTCTATTCAATTTGGCACATGCATACTTCTCTGCGTCTTCCCCTATCTTCATTGTTTATCAGGCACCCTCCCACTTCTTGTGTCTTGTCCTTGCTCTCCTTGTATATTATCCTACCCATCACCCCAGCTAAAATGTGTCTGCCCTCTAGCCAGTGAATTACTTACCCTTCCCTCCCTCCCCTGGTAACCATCAGAGTGTTTCTTTCAGTATGAAAACTTTTTCTTATGCTTTTACAATAATGATCTCGTATAATATTTGTCCTTTTTTGATTAACTAATTTCAGTTAGTATAATGTCCTCCAGGTTGATCCATGTTAGGAGGTGTTTTGCAGATTTGACATTATTCTTCAAGTTTGCATAATATTTCATTGTATGTACCAAACTTTATCCATTCTTCCAATGATGGGCACTTAGTCTGTCTCCATCTTTTTGCTGTTGTGAATAGTGCTGCAATGAACATTGGTGTGCATATATCGTGCTTCTTGTGAATGTATACCAAGTAGAGGTATTGCTGGGTCATGAGTTATTACTATTTCCAGCTTTCTGAGAAAGCAACGTTCCATTTTCCAGAGTGGTTGAATCATTTTACAGTCCCACCAGCAATGTAGGAGTTTCCCAGTCTCTCCACACCCTCACTAGTATTTGTTGTTACTTCATTGTTGTTTTGGTTTGCATCTCTCTAATAGATAGCATATGATCAAGAGGCAATGGTACTGAAGGAAGAAGTACAAGGTGCATTGAAGGAGTTGGCAAAAAACAAGGCACTAGGAATTGATGGAATAAAAGTTGAAGTCTTTCAAGAAAGTGAGGCAGCACAGGAGGCACTCACTCATCTCTG
>NW_006408887.1:477723-502143 GCF_000296735.1 Chrysochloris asiatica | reverse complement strand
AGTCATTGTAGAAGGATATCATGTTTGGTAAGGTGGAGGGTCAGAGAAAAAGAGGAAGACCCCCAGTGAGATGGATTGGCAAAGTGGTAGCATCAGTGGGCTCAAATGTGGCAACATTTGTGAGGTTGGCCCAGGATCAGGCTGTGTTTTGTTCTGTTGTGCTATATGTTGGTACCAATTCAATGGCACCTAACAACAACAACAGCAACAATACTCAAGAGAACGTTTCAGAGTCTCTTCTGATATGCATTTTGGTCTGTTCTTTCTTTCCTGCCTTTTTAATTACCATTTGCTTTCTTCTTGTATGATGTTCTTGATGTTATACCACAGCTCCTTTGGTCTTCAGTCATTAGTGTCTGTCTATTCATCAAGAAAGCATCTGTTCTTGAGATGCTCTCTAAATTCAGGTGGGATATGTTATCATTCTACTATTTATCACTTCTTTCTGTTCCACCAGTGTTTTCTTTCTATATATAGAGAGAGGGGCCCCTTTGTTGTTTAAATATATATTTACATATGCTCAATCTACTTAATTGATCCTTTTATTATTATATAATGTCCATCTTTTTTTTGTTGTTGTTACTATGCAATGTCAATTTCCATTTCTTATGACAGATTTTGTCTTAAACTCTTTATTATTATTTGCATATATTGTTTTCATCCTTTTTTCTTTCTTTGGATATAAAGTGTCCTTGGGTTTAATGTTCTATCTCTTGTTAACAGTACATAGTTCAATTATGTTTGTTTACCCATTCTGCCACTCTGTCATTGTAGCATTTAGTCCACTTAACAGTCAATATAATTAATGATAAGAAGTGATTTACTTCTGCCATTTTGTTACTTTTGTTGTTTTGAGTGTGTGTCTTAAGTTTCCTTTGTTGTAGTCCTTTACTACTGATTGCTTTTGCATTTTATTGGTCTATTACAGTGAGATTTTTTTGGTTTCCTTGTCCTTTCCTTTTATGTATGCTTTTAATAATATTCTGAGTGGGTACTATGAATATTACATTTAACAGTTTGTATTTATAGCATTCTTGGAAACCCTATGGGTTTTGCTATGGATTGGAAACAACTCGACAGCACTTACAAACAACAACAATTTATAGAATCATAGGGAAAGTTTGTAAGAGTTAACTTCAGCAATATATAAGAAATTCTGTATCTACATCATTCGTGAAGCTCAGATGTGGTGCCATAGGACAAGCACTGGACTGATAATCGCAAGGTTAGCAGTTCAAACCCACCTTGGAAACAGTATCAGTATGAGTTGGAATTGACTCAACAGCACTTACCCGCACCAATGTATCATCCCTTTCCTCCCTTTTGTAGTAGCTGTACTAATTATGTCTTATTTCTTATGCCCCGTAACATAATTTTACCCTTGTTTTTCTTTTTTTTTTAAAGATTTTATTGTGAATTGAATGAAGGTTTACAGAGCAGATCATCAGTTTTACATTCAACAAATCATATACTTTGTTTCATTACAATAATTATAATCCCCTCCATGTACCATCAGTTAACAGTATTTCTCTATATTTATTTTAGCTCTTTAAAAAAATTTTTTTTTAGACACTCAGGCATATATAACAATTTACACCACCAAAGGGCACATTCTGCAAGTCTGCCTCCTGGCTGCCAGCTCTCAGTCTCTCTCTTTCCATGAAATCTAAAGTCCTCAGCTGCTCTATTTCTCCATGTCCCATTTCTGCCTCCTTCTCTGGTGTCGCTATTTTTCTGGATAAGGTCCCACATTCTGCTTGTGCTCCTCTCCCTTGATGGTCCTAGGGTCCTTTGTTTCTGGACTTTAATATTAACTAATCCCCCATTTTTGTTACAAAACTTCTACATTTATAATTGTGACATTCATAATTAGTCATGATAACAATTACTCACTATTGAATCATAAGAATCTTATCCCCATCTCTTTTTACCAGACCAATCTAGACAAGAGGAAAACTATTCAGTAGGCACTCTATCTTCCCCCACACACTCTTTTCACTCTTTTTTAAAATGTTTTATTGTGAATTATGTGATAGTTTACATGAGAGAACATTAGTTTTACATTCATCGTATCATATATCATTTCATTGCCATGGTTATAATCCCCTTACCCTTGCTTTTTATATATTTGTTATTGAAAACCATGAACTATAAAACATTTAGAATTTGTGTAGCATTTGCCCCTAAACAAAGTTTAGAAGGCAAGGAGGTGCAGAAAAGAACAAATAAAAACTTGTAACTCAGGAAAGGCGTGGCAAAGTATTCTTACATTGAGGGGCTTGAAAACATAAAATAAAATGTATACAAATTGTTGAATGAAAACGAAAATGAACTATCTTCCCAGAGTCCTCCACCCACAATTTATATATATTTGTTTCATGGTTGAAATCCCTTCAATGTAACAGCAGTCTGTAAATAAATGGTTGAATGGAAAATGAATTTGTCCTGTAAAATTTCATTCATATTATAATTAAAAACAAAACAAACAAAAATTAAAAAATATATATCATACAGGAACACCTTATTACTAGCCCTTGTTGTACACAGGATCGCTATGAGTTGGTACAGACTCGATGGCACCTAACAACAACAACAACATACTTGTCCATGCAGTCCTGGTGTGGTGAAGCACTGGACTGCAAAACACAAGCTCGGTAGTTCAAAGGAACCAACCACTCCCCTGAAACCCTGTATAGGGTCACTGTGAGTCGAAACCAACTCAGTGGCACTTAACAACCATACTTGTATCTGCTTTTTCCTTTATCTTTTTTATGTATAGCTTTGAATGACATTCTAGTGTCTTTCCCCTTCCATATACACAACTCCCATTAGCATTTTTTGTTGCGAAAATCAGATGGGTATGAACTCTGTCAGCTTCTTTTTGTTGGGGCATGGTTTAATTTCACCCCCATTTTTGAATGACAGTTTCAGTTGGTACAGTATTCTCAGCTGACTCTTGTTTTATTTTGTTTCATTTCAGTACTTTAAATATATCATTCTATTGCTTTCTGGCCTCCAATATTTCTAAGGGGCAGTCAGCACATAATCTTATTGGCGATCCTTTGTTTGTGACTATTTGCTTCACTCACTGCTTTCCTGAGTCTCTATCTATAATTCTTGAGCGTCTAACTATGATGAGATTTTGGTACATGAGGCCTCTGTGAGGGCTGCTTATATCTGAGTTGACATAAAGGGAAATCACACGGTTCTCCCCAGTAGTAGGACCTCCAAGAGACTTATGTTGTTTTCAGTGACCCAGCAGCCCTATGGTCTCCACTTAGGTGACTCACATCCTGACTCCACTGTATGGAAACTTCTGTAGAAGTTTATGTCAGCCCACCAGCTGCCAGTCACCCATTGGCTAACTGTTAATGGACCTCTGTAGAAGTCTGCTTGGTTGCTATCAGAGACCCCCTATAGTATTCTAGTTCTGTGTGTAGTCTTCATTAACAATGCTACTTCCAAGCATACAGCAATCTCACTCAGCAGTCCTTAATGCCAACTGATCCCCAAATAGCTCTGTCTTGTTGGTTTTAGAGTCTGAACTATAGGGTGCATAGAGAGGCAGGTGGAGTGCTGACTACTGGGGAAACGTCACTTAGGGAGCCTTCTTTAACAGTTTGTTACAGTGTGTACATGGGAGGCCGGTAGAGTGATGACTAAGGGAGCAGACTCCATCGCGCTAACCTTTTGTGGCAACTCAAAGCAGACTTGCAGTTGACAGTGTCTAGTTGAGAGAGGTCCTAGCACACTCCAAATGAACCACAGGGGAGATCTGCCTTGTTGATTCTAAAGCAGGAACTTGGGGTCCTGTCTCTTTATACAGACAGAGGCTGCCATGATTAGGGAGGCAGGCTCCTTTTCTGGGGCCACCTCTCCAGTTCACAGCTACTGACAGCCTACATGGCTGAGGGAGGAGCAGTGGGAGAAGAGAATATACTAGTGGATACCACTCATTGTTGATTCGCTGCTTCTTGCCTATTTGCAGTTCCCCATTGTTTTCCTTTGCTCCCCAATTAAGAGTCTCCTAAAGCCTAGCACTATTTCCTTGTTGCGTTTCTTGCTTTATTTGGGGGAAAGAGAGCTGAACAATGGTCTATTTATGCAACCATCTTCCCAGAGTCCTCCACCCACAATTTTTTTCTTGTAGGTCAAAATTAAGTCTAAGGTCATAGAGAGATGTATGTAATATACTGTCAACAACAAAAAGATGCTTATAAAAAAATACATGAATGTTTACAAAGAGTATGTATATGTTAAATCCTGTTCCAAAATTAGAAAGTGGGTGTGTAAATCTAAGAGAAATTTTATCAAAATGATAATAATCTTTATCTGTTTAAGATAGAATTGTTAATAATTTAAAAATTTCTTATAAAATTTAAAAATATTTTTATTGTGAATTGGGTGAAGGTTTACAGAGCAGATGTTTCCATTCAACAATGCACACATTTTGTTTCATCTTATTTATTGCACTCCCCACAATGAAACATCACTTACTCCACTTTCTTCTCCCTGTGTCTCCTGTTTTCTTTCCTTTTTGTTGCTGTTGTTAGGTGCTGAAGAGTTGTTACTAACATAAGGACCTTAAGGAGAAGAGAACGAGACACTGCCTGGTCCAGCACCAACTTCACAACCGTCGTTACTCCTGAGCCCATTGCTGTTGTCACTGGGCTAATCCATCTCATTGGGGGTCTTCTTTTTCATTGACCTTCCACTTTACCAAGCATGATATCCTTCTCCAGAGACTGGTTCCTCTTTCCTAAACCATTGTGTCCTTGGATGAATGCTGACCTTTTAATCTTAAGTTTTCAACCAGGTCTTATATTTGTTGAAAATCCATTGTTTGGAAACACAAAGAGCAAGACCCAGGAAGCCCAGTTGCACCCCCTTAATTTTCTGCTACTCCTGCTCCATGAGTCCTGATGAGGCTGTATCACTTGTCTTCTTACAGCAAGGACAAGCTTCCCTGGTCATGCTGACCTGCCCTGGGGAACCCTTTCCCCCGGCCATCTGCTAGCTCCATCCCAGGCCCTTGATGCTTTCCCTTTTGGGACCAGCAAGAGAAAAAACCTAAACAGGTGAGGTTATTGATGAACAAATAACAGATTATTGACATAGGCAGAGGGCCTAGGTCCTAGTCCCATAAAGAGGCTCCTTCTGCCTTGGGCTTTCCTAGGGAGAGCAGGCAGGTTATGGTAGAGTTATAGTAGGTTATAGTGGTGGTGGTGGGGGGAGTGTTGCAGTAAGGGGAGGGCTCTCTGTGCCTGGCTCATCTCAGAGGGACACAGCTCTAATCTTAGCTAAGTGTTCATGAGACAACAATGGGTAACATTGTGGGTATGTGCCTAGTTTGCTCACAAGTAAACAGAAGACTATTTCCATATCTCATGGGAGTCAAGAGTCTTATCCAAATCCCCTGGGAAAGGTATTCTTTGAAGTATACCATTCCTGGAACTTTTTTAAGTGTGAGGGGCATTTCAGAAACCAAAAGGCTAGAAGACTTCTGAGAACAGAGTTCCAGTCAAATTCTACATTGTTGAATGACTATCAGTTCAAGGCTAACTATGAGAATCTGTATCAAGCTGGTTCCAACTTCCCTGTTATTTTTGACACCAGTCATCCCATGGCACTTTCTCTACCTGGGTTGATAATTCATTGCAATGTCCACAAACCCTGCAGAAACTCTTTATCTGTGATAATAACTTTAAAATGATAGAGAAGGCTATCAACAAGAAAGATATAAATGAAGAGAAGTTGACTACAAACTTGGAGTTCTTTCTATCCCCTCAGGATACCAGCTGTAAACTCAGTGGCTCCCAGCTCTTCCCACTACCCCACTTCTAACGTCTGCTCCCACTACTCCTTTGAGTCCAGTCATTCACTACAATGATGCACAGAACTTACAATAAGCACTATACTTATGTTGTTGTTGTTAAGTGCCATCGAGTCATTTCTGACCCATAGCGGCCCTGCATAGTACTTCCGAGAAGTGACTGGTGAGCTTGAACAACTGACTTTGCAGTTCAGCACATTGACCTGTAGCGCCACACCAGAACTCCACTATATTTACAAATACAGTTTTGTTACACCAAAAAAGACATGCAAAAGGCCAAGTCTGGGAGAGTTCCCAACACAGCTTTCATTTCCCAAAAAGGGACGTGTTGCTCTCTCACATGCATGGATAATCTTTCATCAACCAGGAAGCCATGAAGATTCCATGACCATAGCCTTTAATTGGTGTCTTGTCATGTAAAATAAACTCCAGCCCCTCTTCCCTGAAGTTGATCAACATTGTGAAATTATCATGTGGTATCATGCAGCGCTATCATTCTGGCCTGACTAGTCCTCAACCCAGACTCACCTCATCATCTCACTGGCATCATTGGTTAGCTAAATATAATAGGCAGTTCTTATCTAAGACACTAAATTCCAAGGATTTTTGGAGATTATTGTTCAGGAACCAATGACAAATACCAAATTCTTTATGTGTAGAGTTAATGTAAACCCCACAACAACACACCTACCCAAGGCCCATCTGGAACAGAAGTCAGGGTCAGGTCCTGAGAGCCATGAGGATACCCATCTTGAACTGTTTTAGGTGCTCCTCATGGGGGCACATGGGAAAGGTGTTGTTGTTGCTACGTGGAAAGGTGTTGTTGTTGTTGTTATGTGCCGTGGAGTTGGTTCCAACTTACAGTGACCCTGTACAGGGTTTCCAAGGCTGTAAATCTTTACTGGAGTAGAAAGCCTCATCTTTTTCCTGCAAAACAGCTGGTAGCTTCGAACTACTGACCTTGTGGTTTGCAGCCTGATTCGTAACCACTACGCTACCAGAGCTCTGTGGCAAGGTGTAGGTAGGTGTAAATTGAGGGTGCCCTGCAATTGTGATGGGGCAGACAGCTCCTGGGGCACACACACACTCCCCTGTTCTGCCTGACTTTTGCTGCAACCGTGCACAGCTCAGACAGCTCATGCTTTTTTTTTCAAATCAGAATGTTTAGAAAGAATTCTCTTCACAGGAGTGTTATATTGAAAACAGTTTCTTAATCCCAGCAGGCACTGGGAGGGCTCCAGTCTCAGTTTGTCCACTTGTAAAATGGGCATATTGGACTAGAATCAGGCTCCGGGGGTCTAAAGTGCCTTCCACTGCAAACATTTTGGGCTTTAAAAGGCCAGTTTCAGTACGAACTTTTGTCAAGAAGTAGAATACAATTACTGTCTTAATGATAATGATATCAAGGGGGCTTACTTCTCACATGATTCACTGTACTGAGTAAGATCACAGGACTTCCCACTGCAGACTGCTGACCATATAATTTCAGAAAGAGCAAGGGCCTGTGTGAACATAGTAATTACATGTGAATCCCTGCCTCCAGGAGTTCAGTCACCCAGACATTTTCAAATACACTCTGCAATTATTTTTAGAGTTCTCTAAACACCTCTGGAAAGAAATGATGTCAGAACCAGAGCATGGTCTAGTTACAGCTCTAATGAGACCCTAAAAGCAGTTTCACTCTTTCCATGTAAGCCCCAGTCCTAGGGGCTATTGGCCCTTACTCCAGGCCCACCACCAACTGTTGGCGGTGGTGGTAGTGGTGGGTGGGTGTTGGAGGGCATTAGGAGGTTTTTGTGCTCGTTATGACTTTTTGGGTTAAGCTCAAGTATAGGGAAGAATTTTCCATACAGTGAATGAAAACTATAGGCCAATGGGTGTGAGCTAGAGGAGTGTAAAGGCCTCTTGAAGGCTCCTGGGGGGGACAGGCCAGCTTCTGCAGGGAGCACAACATACAACCTCCATAAATGGGTTTGGTGTGCCCTCGACAGTACTTTAGGGACAAGGTTCCTTGTTAGCAGAATTGACTGAAGTGGTTGCAGTCATGGTGGTATCTGCTCTTCTACTTGCCTGATGCAGTTGAGGAAGCAGGGACTGCATGACTGGGGTCATCACGCAGAGTCCTGGCCCCATTCTGTTAACTGCTGCAGCTTGATGGAGTTTCTTGTGTTCCTTTGCCAAGTAGGAGCAGATGAGTATGAAGAAAAATTGGTAATACAGATCCCAGGCCAGCCTTTTCATGTTTCTGCCCCATTCAGACCACTGCAGCTTCTTCCTGAAAGCAGACCTGGGTTTCTGTGCTGCATGGTTCCCTCCATATGTACCTTACTGACCTGTCAAGACTTGGGGAAGTCTTTGGATCATTGGAAACCAGTGAAAATGGCACCACCCTTTGACCTGCTGATGACCCAGGTCAGTGGTCAAGACAGTTGCTGCAATGCTTTCATTTGTGAGAAGATGTGAGAAGTAAGCTTGGATCACTTGATTCTGTAGGCCAACAGGCTGGGAAGACCATGTAGCAGAGAGATTAAGGGTCAAATTTAGGAATTAAGCTGGGCTCCAATGTCTGTTCATCACTTAAGAATTGAGTCTGTGGGCATCCGATGGGCCTGGTCTCAGATTCCTTGAATAAGGGATTGAATGGAATGATCTTCATGTAGGCCTGGAACTGAGAAATATCTAGATGAACAGTAGGTACTCTTCTTCCCATTGTCTCCCCTCCTCAGTGAAGCCACAGTCCATCTACAGGGCTGTAACCCCTTTAAAGACAACAGTCAGCTCCTGTGTGTCTACCGTGATGTGGGGACCCAGTCCCTTCTCTGCCTAGACACAGCCATCACTCATTTACCTGTCCGCCAATCCACTCAATCATTCAACTAAGACTTCCTGAGCACTTGTGATGTGCCATGCTCAGTTCAGGCCCTGAAGGCAGAGGAGGACACAGTAGGGAAGAAACCACTATCTAGCAGAGTAATGAAAGTTCTGTAGAGAACTAACACATGGTGTCCAGGATCACCGAGTGATATGGAAAGACATTGGGAGACCAGATTGACAAGAGGGAGCCTGTGCTATGAATACAGGAGACAGGGGCTTAAGGACTTGAGGCAGTGTGGAGGTCTGGGAGGTGGCCTGAGACCAGGCACAGTCGACTACTTGGGATCTGGATGCACTCTTAAGATAGGTCACTGACAAAACATAGTTGGATTGCATTGGATCTGTAAATCAGTTTGGGAAGAGCTGACATTTTAATAACATCAGATCTTCCAATCTGTAAATTTAATTTCTCTCTACTTATGGAGAACATGGTATTACCATAGGATAGGCACTGGACCGTGAACCACAAGGTTGGGAGACAGATGAAGCTTTTTGCTCCTGATAAAGATTGAAAATCCTTGGAAACCTTATACAGGGCTGACTCCATGACACTTAACAACTCCATTCATATCTTAAGTTTTCTCAGCAATGTTAAATAGGTCTTTCACATCTTTTGTCAATTTATTCTGAAGTATTTTTAACATCTTGATTCTATTATAAAATGGCAATGTCATAAATGGTAATGTATTATTTTAAAAGTTGAACCATTCTGGATGACCATATATTGCTGCTGTTTTAAATACTCAATTTGCTCATATTTTGTTTCAATAGCCTCATACGCATGTGAAAACTGGACAATGAATAAGTAAGACCTTAGAAGAATTTGAGGTGATTGAGAAGAATATTAAAGGTACCATGAACTGCCAGAAGGAAAAAGAAATCTGTGTTGGAAGAAGTACAGCCAGAATGCTCCTTAGAAGCCAAGATGGCCAGACTTCATGTCTCATATTTTGGACATATTATTAGGAAGGACCAGACTGTGGAGAAGGACATCATGCTTGGTCAAGTGGAGGCTCTGTGAAAAAGAGGGAGCTCATCAATGCGATGGACTGGCACAGCAGCAGTAGTGAGGATGGTGCAGGACCAGTGCTCGTTCTCTTGTACATCGGGTCACTATGAGTTGGAACCAACTCAATGGCACTTAAAAATGACATGCTCATAAGGAATATCAGTCTTTGGTTTTCTTGTAATATTATTACCTGATTTTATGATCCTCAGGACAATGCTGCCCATGTAGAATGAGGGCATCAGTATTATCTGGAAGAGTTGGTATTATTTCTCCCGTAATAGCTACGGTAATTCACCAGTGAAGATGTTTGACCTTGGAATCTTCTTGTGGGAAGTTTTTAAACTGTAAAATAACTTTAATAGACCCTTGTATAGGGCTATTCAGGTTATCTATATCCTCTTGAGTAGGATTTGGCAATCTGTGTCTTTCGTACAATTTGTCCATTTCGTCTAAGTTGTCAAATGTATTTCTTTTGCCCTGTCTTTCAAGTTCAGTTCAAAATCTATAGAATTTGATCTGTTGTGTATTCTTCATCTCTGACATTGTAGTTTTTATCTTTAAAAATTCTATTTTTTTTTTTTAAAGAAAATTGTGAAATACTATACTAATTGTTTTAATGTTCTTGTCTGCTTATTTTGACTTCATAGTCAATTCTGGATATGTTTTGGTAAACTTTTTTCTTCTCATTATACATTATATTTTTCTATTTCTTCATATGCCTGGTAATTTTTGTATGGGATGCCAGTCATACTTTATTTTTCTGAGTGCCAGAAATACTGGTATACTTGTAAATATTCTTGAATTTTTTTCTGAGGCATTATTTGGAGACAGTTTGATCCTTTTAGTTCTTGGTTTAATGGTTCACGAGGTGGAACCACACAGCATCATTGTAGAGTTTCTTATTCTCCACTAGGAGTCCGTGTGTGGTATTTTATGATAAGCACTGGACCTCAAGGTCAATTTGAATCACAAGGTCGGTGGTTCAAACTCAGCAGCTGCTCCTTGGAAACACTATACAGGGTCACTATGAGTCGGGAAAAACTCAACAACACTTAATAACAATTGAGTCAAGATCCTTCTGAGTATGCTGCCAAATCTTCTGTACATGATGAGGTTTTTCTGTTCTGCCTAGCCCTGTGTGAGCACTAGGGACTAATCCTTTTGTGTGGTGCTTTCCTCAGACTTGATGGTAGTTTCTTTACATGCACACGATTCTGCAGAATACCTGAAACACCTTTCTTTAGATCTTCAGTTTTCCTTTGCTTTCTCTCCCTCCAAGTCCCTTCTTTCTGGTGCTTGCTTTGATTACCAAAACTAAACTCCATATCCTCCACTCAAGGAATCTGCTAGGCTCTGCCTGGGTTCTCCCTCCTTGTGTTACAATCTGGAAACTCTCTCAAAGCAAGAAGCCAGGCTGAACACAGGGCTCATCTTGTTTGTCTCTCAGAGACTAATGCCCTTTGTTACCTGACCCAAGTCTCAAAACCATTTTGTTGTATCTTTTCTCCACTTTTTATGTTGTTTCAGCTAAGAGGGTAAATCCTGAACGGTTACTCCCTCTTGTTCTTAAGTGCTGTTTTGTTGGTTCCGACCCATAGAGATCCTGTTTCCGAGGAGCAGCTGGTGAGTCTTAACCACTGACCTTGCAGTTCAAACTGACTTTGCAGTACAGTGCATTAACCCACAGTGCCACATCAGGCCTCCCTCTTAGCTAGAAGCAAAGGTCCTTTACTGGAGGGTTTAAATAGTCACTATATTGTGGAACACAGTAGAAGCAGGGAGACCTGAAAGTAGGTGCCTGTTGGGAATTTTCCACACAAGATGGATTCACTAGGCGGGAAATGGGCTTTGACTGGGAGGTAGAGATGGCAGGCCTGGCAGACAGCCTGGATATGGGATGTGAGGGAAAGGAAAAAAATCAGAAAAATCTGCACTTGACTTGGCCTTCCCGCTCCAAGTCTCCAACACTCATCTCACCCATCCTGTCCTGCTAGTAGTAACTGCTGCATATTTGTGTTCTAAACCAAGAACTCTTACAGTTCTTAGCACCCGCCAGCCTTCCTACTCCATGTGCAGCTAACCTACTGAGCAGTGTCTCTCCACAATCCAGAATTCTGATGCATTAGGGCTGGGAAAGGACTTTGTCTCTCCAATAGCTCTTGTGGGACCCAGTAAAGGGAGGAGTGGGGTTTGTCCATTGTTTACATTTCTGATCACAAGTTTTCCTTGGCCCTCTTTTTCCCCTTTCTTTTTCTCGCTACCTCCCTAGGTGATGCACCTGTGAGCAATACATGAGGATAAAGCATCTGGGATTATGGCAAAGGTCCACAGATATGTGGGAACTTGAAGAAGGGATAACACCTGGGGGCTGCCAGTGTCACAAGCAGCAGCTTTTTGGCAACAAAAAGGAGGTTTCTTAGGAAGAATGGAGAGCAGGAGTAACGTACAGAATGTTGTCACATTCCAGCAGATCACAGAGAGCCTTGAATTCGAGACATGGGATTTGAGGCTTACCCTGTGGACACTGGAGAACTACTAGGGACCAGAAGACCAATGTTAGGGTGGCACCCGTCATGTTGGTCACACTGCTTTCTGAGGCCCTTCCCCAGGGTGGGGGTGGGGATAGGCCTTTGCTTTGGGGTCCAGGGAGGGAAAGAAAACACTGATTGCATCCTGCAGTGAGCATGTGATACGGAGTCTCCCAGTAATACTGTGCTGGTATCCCACCACCAGAATCAACCTCCTGGTCAAGCCTCGGGATTCTGGGGAAATTCCTTGCCCTCCAGGGCCTCACTGCCAAGAGTTACTATGACCACCCATAAACTGCTGCAGGTTCCCAAACCTCAGTCATCTCCCTTCACAGTATTTACCATTAACTTGTATACCACCCATGTTGTTGTTGCTATTAAGTGCCATCGAGTCAGTTCCAACTCATAGTGACCCTGTAGAGGGTTTCCAAGGAGCAAACTGGTGAGCTTGAACCACCAACCTTATAGTTCAAAGTGACTTTGCAGTCTAGCGCATTAACCTACAGTGCCACACCAGGACTCCATCACCCATACTGTTTGCTTTAAAATAATGATTTAAATCATTGTGTTGTTTGAAAACAAAATCTTTGTACGCAGCAAAATGAATAAGGTTACTAACTTGTGGTCAAATATTGCTGCCTGCTCAAGGATTGGACCACAGCCTACTCCTCACCCAATGGCACTTGCCTGAGCATGTCTTCTTGGCATAGTGGCAGCACAGTAAGAAAGCTGGTGGGAGATGGGGAGACCCAGAGCATCCGTGGAGGCACGGCCTGGCACTCCCCCTGGGCCTGAGCAGCCAGGAGAGCAGGGTTATGTGCTCAGACATGTGGTGTGAATGGGAAGTCAACTGGGCAGGAGCTGTATCTTAGGGATGGGCACGCTGTTGTGACAAACATAGATGGCAATTTGTGATGTCTACAATAATGCTAATGTGATCTGCAATACCTGTGGTCTAATTATGCTCTCAAGTCTAGGTGCTGCTGCTAAGGCCACTGTTATCTACGGTCCTCACTAGAGAAAACACAATGTTTTAGTTTGAGATAGATGGAAATAAAAGTGTAATTTTCCTCACTGTGGTGCACAGGAAGCCCTGAATTCTACTACAACCCTAGCACCACAGGTTCAGGCCCATTTCATGCCTCACCTGTAGGCTGCTTACATCCCAGGCTAGGTCACATGAGGATGTCCCACTTTTCAAGCTATTTTTGAACACTTCGCACTATGGGGACTCAACTCTCCAAGGAGCAAGTGGTCCCTGTGCTGAATGCGCATCCAAGAGGGTCATTCTGGATTTTCATGGCTGCCAGCCCTGGGCCCAGAGATAAGGGGGAGAGCTAGCTTGTGCTCACAGATACTGAGCAGAGAAGCCCAAGAGAATTTCCAGTGGAAACTGTGTTCCAAGGCTAAGGTTTCTGTGTAAGGTCTCCAAACTTCCCTGCTACAGACAGGGCTGTCCCAGGGTGGTGGCATGAGTATCAGCTATGGAAACAGAAGCCCAGGCCCAACCTCACACTGACACAGCTTTGCCTACATGGTCACCTAGCTCCAGGGCTTTGCCATGCATCTGACCTGTCCCAGCTGCTGTCTTGAGGAGCCTGAGCAAATAAACTGTAACAGCATCACACCTCAGAAGTACCACCCTGTCTGATGTCTAAACCCTTACTCAACACATCTCTAGCCACCTGCTTGCTGAGGGGCACTGGAAAGGAGAAGTTTTAAAAACCGAAGTCCTTTTTCCCCCAAAATATTTTTTATTCTTGTACATTTGTGTCTCCAATTGTGAATAAAAAAATGCGTAGAAAGTGGTTACAAAACAGTGTGAGCTGGACAAGGAGCAAGGGCTGCACCCGGAGGCCCAGTTACTTCCCATCGTTCCCTCTTCGCTCTAGATGACACGGGCCTGGCGTCTGGGTCGGGTCGGCCTGCCTGGGCTCAGTCTGGCTTCTCACTCTCAGAATCTAGAAAACAAAACCGCCATAGCTCAGTGCTGTCCAGGTGCTGCATCTACGGGGCCAGTCAGCAGCCAGGGCAAATGGAGCCAACATTCTCTGGGGGCTGTTCACAGGGAGCAGGAGTGGCTGCATCCTCAGTGCCCTGGCTCCTGTGCTTCTCAGTTTCTGTCATCTCAGCCACCACCCTCTTAGCTTTAACAAAGCACAGGCTGGCTTTCCTGAAGCCTAGACCTCAGTTCCTGCACAGCAGGCAGTGTCCCGGGGAGTGTACTGGCAGCTTGAGCCAAGCAGCACCTCTCTCTGCCTAGGTTCAGTGCTGAGCCAGGCACCCGGTAGGTCTGCAAGGCCTCTAGGATGGGCCCATCCATGAGAATAGAGGCGCACAGCCTCCCGTCTTGTCTGTCTCCATGGGACTGAGGAACAAGCAGACCTGTAGCTGCTAATCCACTGGGGCAATAAAAGAAAATACAGCCCTTCCAGCTCCAGTATGGCTCAGGAGTCTTTAGTGTACAAGAGGGCTGCCTCCTGGGACCCTGCGACAATTGTGCACTCATGGGGACTCTTCTCAAAGCCAGCACTTTTCCCAGGGCCTGTGCCTATTGGCAAAGTCAGAGCCCCTGGAGCAACCTGTGGGTGACCCTCTATAAGTATAGAGATTGACACTGGTCCAGGAGAAGTTTCCAGAGGGAGCTGTAAACCTGTTCCTTTGCACTCAGTTGGTCACAGGGATTACGACTGGAGCTTTCCTGGAGAGAGCAGAGTAGGCCCAGTGATTGACCCGAGTCTAACTCCTTCGGTTTGGGACAGAGCCCACTTCTATGGAAAATGGGGTACACTTTGTTCAGGGCTGTGACTCACGCTGGGTCGCTGAGATGACCACAGTCGTTGAGTTTGGCGTGTGGGCGGAGGGTGCTGCAAGGTCATCTCCTCCTTGCCAACAGAGATGGACCCTGGGCGGCTCTAGTTGGCAGAGTCCTGCCCATCCTCTGCCGTCACTTGGCTTCACCCCAGCCCCCTCCTCAGCTCCCTGCCCCTAGAGCTGGTGGGGGGGGGGGGCAGCACAAAGCTGCAGTGGCTGACCTGGCCCCAGAGGGAGGGCCAATGCACAGCTCTGCTCACTACTCTTGCCCTTTCTGAGAGGCCCAGCTGGCCAGCTCTTACATGGACAGAGGAAGAAAAAGATTTTTTCCACACTGTTTTCAAGCAAAAGTGTTTATTTTTCTCCTTATCATATACAGTCTCTTAGGGATTTTGTGCCACCGACTCTCCATGTACAAGGGGCGGGGGTGGGGGGTGGGAGTGGGGAGAGGCTAATAGGTGAGAGAGACTCCAAACCTTAGGTTCAGTGCAAGTTGGAGGAGAGACAGTGACAGTAGCTATTCATTTCACTCATGAAACAGAGGGGTGACTCCTAAACCAAACAGACTGAGGTGTGCGGCACAGAGGACAGAAATCTCTTACAACAGCATGTGTCCAGGCAGAAGACTCTGCATAATCACATAGACAATTCAATTCTAACTGAATTGATGGAACCATGTATTTCAACAAAAATAATTTAGCCAGTTCTAGTAATCTTCCATAGTACAGTAAAACTATACAATTCACATCTTGGCATCAGGAGGTGGTCTCTGCTAGGGGAGGAGATGGGGCCCCCAGGCTCCACTGTGGGCAGTTTTAATGCCTATGTGTGATGAGTGCCAAAGGCAGCCTGCAGGCCAGAGTCCAAGGAAATACAGTTGTAAGAGAATAAGTGAGGTTGAGGGGTGGGGGGATGTGGTCATGGGCCTCAGTACAAATTGTTGAAAAGAAAAGCCAGAAAGAGCTCAAATGAGGGGTTGGTAGGACCCCGAGGCAGCTGCCCAGCACACACTCACCCACACTCACAACACCTTGACCTAGCCCAGGGGAGGACCCTCAGGCTCTGGGTTACCAAGAGCTGTAATTTCTGAGCATTTTCTAGCAGGTTCCTCTCAGCCTTTCTAAGAGACTGTTGTTAAATGTTGCCGAGTCAGTTCCGACTCATGGTGACCCTGTATAGGGTTTCAATGGCTGTAAATCTTTGCGGGAGCAGAAAGCTTCATGTTATTCCTGCTCTAAGAGATTAGCCACTGCTAAAAATGCCCTCCTGGAAGAATTATGGGCATAAGGCAGCTCCGACAACGGGCCCAGAATGCGCCATTTAAGAGAGTGTTTCCATCTGTCTTCCGTTAGCCATTGGTTAAATCCAGTAAGATCTCACTTTTCTGAGTATGGTGCAGAGCTTGCCTAGCAATTGCAACTTTTCAATATTCAAGATAACCAATTCCACTTTTTTCTTAAACAAAAAAAATACAAAAAAAGGTTATTTGCAACAGAAAACTAAAGGTCAGACTTAGCTTCCAATTTAGAAACCATTCATAAATAAGAAATAAAGATATAAACTCATAAACCAATTATAAAATAAGATACACTTTTCCAATAAGTACTTCTAGAAACATCTCTTCCCATTAGGGATTAAAAAAACTGAACTGCAAGGCACTGTACTTCTGTGGGGTTATTACAGTGTGTAGTGATCGATCCAAGTCTAGGAAATTGGTGTGAGGACTGAGTGCAGAGCACTGGGCCTGCGAAGGCATGAAGAGTGCCTCCAGCAGAAAGGAAGCACATATTGCATGAGCATACTGCTCCCTCCTGTGCTGGCATATCCAGGGCTACCTGCCACAGTGAGGTGTTGTGGTGCTGGATTGGCTCTGTGGGGCAGCCACTGTGCCCAGACAGGTAGGACACAGTGCTCCAAAGCCAGACCATAACCTCATTTCTCTGTACTGCTCAGAGCTCTCCACCTGGCAGTGGGCAAGGCAGAAAGCTGTATGATCCACAGCCTGGGGCTAGGCTAAGTGACCATAGGTGGCTGCAAATATGGTGAGAGGATTACCATATCTGGTGTGCCCAGGTCTGGCACCTGGGTGAGATTTTGACAGCTCTGATCCCCTGGCTGGCCCACTAGAGCTAGCCAGTGCCCCCAGGACATGGGAGTGGAGATGAGGCCTCTGCTTGGACCCAGAGGTCCTGCATAGGGCAGGGCTGGGAACCTGAAGATGGCAGTACCTGGCATGGGCCTGGACAGGGCCGGGGCAGCTCCAGGGATGACTGTGGTAGACAGAGGGCCTGGCCTCAGGGTCAGGCAGGGGCCCCCTAGTCCTGCTTTTGGTGTGCTCACCTACAAGGCAGGGAGACAAGAATAGGAGGGTTACACACAGTGCAGTCAACTGGCTGTCCCGAGCAGTCTCTGCGTCCCAGGCAGGGTTTCCAGCTTCAGAAGAGTGGGCCCAAAATGAGCTGTGGGACAGGCACCCCCTGATGGGTCCCACTGGAATGACAAGTGGGACAGGGCAAAGCAGCAAGCTGACCACTGGCCATAGTGGATGGAGCCAGTCAGGCCTGGACCCTGAGATGTAGGAAGGGCTGGCACAACAGACCTCCTGTTGAAACAGGGAAGGCATGGACCCCTATGAGCTAGGTAGGCGTGAGTGAGTGTCTCAGTGCAGGTTGAGGGAGCCTGGAACTTCAGTGCAGAGAAACTCTTCTGCTCATGTGCCATCTCAAGGGCACCCCATCAGAGAGAAGAAGAATGCTGCAAGCAGATAGGAAGGACCCCAATGGCTTAATGAGAGCAGCAGAGCCCTGGTGCCCAAACCCAACATGGACATTAGGAGAAAAGGAAGTGACAGACCAAAATGAGTCTTTAAAGCCCTAAACAAAACATTGACAAATCAAATCCAGCAATATAACAAAGGTAACAATAACAGGAATGCAAGGAAATATTAACACTGGAAATCACTGCAATTCACTAGCTTACACAGTGAGGGGAGTTCTGGTGTGGCACTGTGGATTAATGCGCTGGACTGCAAGGTTGCTTTGAACTACAAGGTCAGCAGCTCAAGCTCACCAGCGTTCCTAGGAAACCCTTTACTGGGTCGCTGTGAGTCCATACGGACTTGACAGCACTTAGCAACAACAATAGCAACACAATGCGCGGGCCCAGCAGGGTGTTCTCAAAAGGGGCAGGCAAAGCTTCTGACAATTCAACACTCCTTCAAGAAAAGCACTGGCAGCATCTGCGAAGGCCAGCTACAGGACATCACAGCTAGTGTCCCAGCAATGGTGAAATGCTAAGTACCCACATACAGAGTTTCTCCTCATTTTTAATCAGCACTGCACTGGAAGTTCCAGTGATTGACCGGGAGAGGACTAAAAGGCACAAACTGGAAAGGAAAAAGCAAACCTGTCCTTATTTGCAAATGAGAAGATTGTGTAAGTAGAACATCCAAAAAGAATTGACAAACCAATTTCCAGAATTAACAAGTGAATTTTGTACAACTATAGACATGAGATACAAAAGACCTATTTCTATGTTTACAGTATACAACTGGAAATTGAAATTTATAATTACAATAGCATTCCAAAACATCAACCTCCTAGGGATAAATTTAATGAAAGATGTATAACACCTTTACATGGAACACTATAAAAATGTTGCTAAGAAAATAAAAAAGATGTAAATAAATGGAGAGACACCATGTCACAGGAACACTTACTTTGGTAAATATGTCAACTCTCACCCAACTTATCAACAAATTCAATACAACCCCAGACAAAAATCCCAGCAGGCTATTTTGTGGAAATTGACAGGCTGTTTCTAAAACGTGTATGAACTACTAAAGACCTAGAAAAGTTAAGGCAATCTTTAAGAAGATTAAAATCATACATCTTACACTATCAGACACTCAGCTTAAGTACGAGATCCTGTTCCTGCCATTAGTAGAAAAGAATGGTTCAATGGGACAAAATGGCAAGTTTGGAAACAGACCTACACAATTACTTGAAACAGACCTACACAGTTACTTGAGTTTTGAAGGATGTACAACTGCAATTCAATGTGGAAGGGAATGTACTGGAACAACCAGATATGCACAAAGAAAACAACAAACAAAATCCAACCAAACTTGATAATTACCACAAACCATCAGATACAAAATTTGAGACTGCTCACAGATCTTAGATGACAGCAACGCTATAAAGTTTCCAGAAAAAACACTAGAGAATGATTTCATGGTTTTGGAAGAGGCAAAGATTTCTTAGGACACAAAAATCGCTAAGCATGAAAAAACTGATGAACTGTATCTCAAACAAGATTTCACTTTCACCACTAGGTAAGTGAAAATATAAGCCACAGACTGGTAGAACATAAAACATATACATGGCAAAAGATATATATTTTAAAACTCCCCCAAACTGATTACAAAAAGATAAATAAATCAACTTTAAAATGGTCAAACTCCTTGCCCAGAACCTTTATAAAAGATGGCCAATAAGAATATGAAAAAGTACTGAAAGGCAAGTTAAAACAGTAATGAAGAAACTACTTCTAGACCCCAAATTATTTCACTGGTTGTTGTTGTTATGTGCCGTGGAGTCAGTTCAGACTCATAGTGACCCTGAACAGGGTTTCTGAGGCTGTAAATCTTTACGGGAGCAGAACGCCTCATCTTTCTCCGGCGGAACTGCTGGTAGTTTCAAACTGCCGACTTTTAGGTTAGCAGCCCAATTCGTAACCACTATGCTAGATGAAAAGATCAGGGAGGCAAAATGGAATGAAAAGCCACAAAAATCATAAATAGATGCAAATGTACAATGACTGTATAAATATTGCACTGACTGCAAAGTTGGTTTGAACTGCAAGGTCAGCAGTTCAAGTTCACCAGCCACTCCTTGGAAACCTTATACAGTGTCTCTATGGGTGAGAACCTTACTCGATGGCACTTAACAATAACAACAACATATTATTTTTAAAGGAATAAGAAAAGATACGCAATATAATGAAAAACTAGGCGAAATATAAAATTTTGTTGTTGCTAGGGGCCACTGCATCAGTTTCAACTCATAGTACTTCTATGTACAACAGAACGAAACTCTACCTAGTTCTACGCCATCCTCATACTGTGTGCAAGGAGATACAAGACTGAGAATTTTGGTAGAAAGTTGGAAACTATGAAAAAGGATAAGCAGATGTTGGGAAAATGAACAGAAATTCTTCAACTGAAAAGTTAAAATTAAAAAGTCAGTGAGTAAATCAAATAGCAGTCTAGACACTGGAAGACAGACACGAATATCCAGAACAAAGTACCAAGAGACAAAAGGATAAAAAATAAATACGAGACAAAGACTAGAATAAGAAGGGCTCTGTTAGGTGCTGAAAGAAGTTTGGTCTTTTGTTCTGGGTCCAATTCAAAGCCAGAGTACCTGGGGGCCCAGTACTGATTAAGCCTCACAAGGCATGATGTACTTTCCCATGGCCACATGGTGAGGCCAGTAAAGACACAGGGGATCAGTGGAGCTTCTGAGCCGATGAGTGGCAATTTTTGGAGTCAAAGGGTAAGTGATACAGTTTCTCCCATGTGCTCTCTGAACTATTGCAGTGAATTACTGGACCCAAAGAGTAAGGGAAGCCAGCAGTCTAAAGTGGAGGGAGTTATGTGAACTCTTAGGTTTGCAACTAAGTGGGAAGATGAAAAACTGGTGTGGGGCCAGCTTGTCTGAAGTGGAGGGAGTCACACAAACTCCTGAGCTTGCAGCTGATACTCACTGACACAGCCCCAGACGGCTGGGATGAGAGAGATAAGGGGCAAGTTAGTCTGAAATGGAGGAAGTCAAGAGAGACTCCTGAGCCTGTGGCCAATACCCACTGATTCAGTCTTAGGTGGCTGGTGAGGCTGTATAAGTAGTTGGGGGAACTGAACAGAGAAAGGAAGCTAAGATTTCCAAATGACACAGCTGACACATTGAGCAGAATCCGTTCTCCATCAAACAATTTGGTATCAGAGGTGGATGATATGAGTTTCCCTAGACTGTTATGTACAACTGGCATAGTGAGCTAGGTTTGCTAGAGAATGGAGACATGCAAGTGAATGGGACTCAGGAGAGAGGAAAAGAGAAGAGGGAGAATGGGGCAGAAGCAGTATGTGAAGAGTTAATAGCAGAAAAACTTCTAATACTGATTAAAGAAATCAAGCCATAGATGAAAGAATCCCTAAGGATCCCAGGCAAGATTAAAAAAAAAGAAAAAGAAGTATATTCTTAAGCACCGCATAATAAATCTCTTGAAATGAAATTATTAGAAGCCAGAAGAAGAAGAAGAAGAAGAAGAATTTATTACCTTTAAAGGAGCAACAAACAGACTGGCAGTCTACTTCCAACAAAAACATGGGAAGCCCAACAACAATGTAATGATCACTTTAAAAAGCTTACAGAAAATAACTGCCAACCTAGAACTCTACACTTTCTCAATCCTAAATAGCCTCCAAGAATGACAAGGAAACAGAGACATTTTTAAACACATAAAACTGAGAAATGTTACTGGCAGACATATATTAAAGGAAATTCTTAAGGAAAAAAATCTCAGGTGGAAGACTGGGGAGGCAAGAAGAAGTAAAACAGCCACACACACAAAAATTCAAATAGATGTAAAAGAATAATAGCTGTATGAAAATGTATTGTGGGATTTAAAGTCTATATGAAGTTTAAAAAATCAGTATCAAGGTAAGAACATATATAGTTGAGAAAAGGGTCCACGATCATATTAGATTTTGACTAAAATTGAAGGACACCAAATGAACAGAGAGAAAGCAAAGCTTCTAAGCACATGTTGTTGGTAAGTGCCACTGAGTTGGTTTCAACTCATAGTGACCCCATACAGGGTTTCTGAGGAGTGGCTGGTAGGTTTGAACAGCTAAACTTGAAGTTAGCTATCCAGTGTTTATTCTATAGCACCACACCAAGACTCCTCCAAGCTAATAGTGGGAGAAAAAAGAAATAATAAAATGCACTTAACCAATTCTGGATTAAGCATGGGGCTGCTAACCAAAAAGTCCAGTGGTTCAAACCTACCAGTTGCTCCACAGAACAAAGATAAGACTGTCTGCTCCCATAAAGATTTACAGCCTTGGAAACCTATGGAGCAATTCTACTCTGTCCTATAGTCACTATGAGTCAGAACCCACTCAATGGCCGAGGGTTTGGGTTTTAACCAATTCAAAACAAGGCAAGAAAGAAATGCAAAAGGAATACTAAACAGATAGGACAGATTGAAAAAATATGGTAAGATGATGAATTTAAATAAAGATATGTAAGCACTTACATTAAATACAAATAAATTAGTAATTTAATTAAAAGACAAAGATTTTCAAATAGGATTAAAAAAATAAAACAAAGCCCAATTACATATATACTGCTTATAAGAGACATATATAAAGCATATGATACAGAAAGACTGGCAGTAAAAGAGGGTGCATATAAACCAGGTAAATAATAACACAAGCAGGTATAGGTACAGCAATTTCAGAAAAAGTAGATTTTAAGACAAAGAGCATAATAAAGATGGATGGTGGTGGGGTATGCCGTGGAGACAGTTCTGACTCATAGCAACCCTGTGTAGGGTTTCCGAGGCTGTAAATCTTCATGGGAACAGAAAGCCTCATCTTTCTCTAGTGGAACAGCTGGTAGTTTTGAACTGCTGACCTTGGGGTTACTAGCCCGACTCGTAACCACTATACTACCAGAGCTCCTTAATAAAGGATACGTCATAATGTTAAGGAGTCCTGGTGTGATGCTGTGGGCTAATGCATCAGGCTGCAAAGTTACTTGGAAACCCTATACAGGGTCGCTATGGATTGAAATCAACTCGATGGCACTTAACAACAACATCAACAACATAATGTTAAAGACATCATAAATAAAAATCTGAGTATATCTAATAACATAGTCTCAGATATATAAAGCAAAAATTGATAGAATTTTTATACAAATATACAACCATAGAAATTTGAACATTTCTTTTTCAATACGCACAAACACACACACAAAATTAGTAAAGGTAAAGAAGATCCCAAAACAGGATTAGCAAAGCTGCCTAGTGGATTGGTAGAGTACATGAACTTAAGGAGGGTTCCATGTGACTGGGAGTGGTAAGCTTAGACAGGTACTCAAGAGGGTAGACCATGCAGGGCCTTGATGACCACATTAAGGATTATGAACTTTTCCCAAGAATGATTTCATTGAAGATTGGATTTGAAGTGAGTCACTGATTTAAGCATACCTGTTAGAAGAATCCTGCATTAGTTCAGAAGAGAAATAAGGGTAATACAGGCGAAGTGAATGGAAAGAAACAGATTCAGTTCAAGCTGACAAGGTACAGTTTCAGAGACTGACATAGAGATTGATATATCTCAAAGAGCTGAAATTATACAAAATTCCTTATCTTACCACAGTGCAATTTAACTAATAAAATGGTAATGAGAAAATCGATAACTAGGTTTACTATAAAAAAGGAAACAAACACAGTGAAAACTGCAAAACATTGTGAATGAATGTTAATGAAATTGCTACATATCAGAATTTTGGGGATGTAGCTAAAACCATCAGAGATAATTCTGTAGCCTTGAATGTATATAAGGATCCCTTGTGGCACAGTGGGTTAAGCATGGAGTTGTTAACTGCAAGGTCTGCAGTTGCAATCCATTAATCGCAGGAGAAAGATGAGACTGAAAGATGGTACATCGCATAAAAATGTACCGTCTCAGAAGTCCTATGGAGCAGTTCTACTTTGCCCTGTAGGGTCTCTAAAAGTTGGAACTGACTTGACAACAGTGGGTTGGTTTTTGCTTTTTGAATGTGTATACTAAAAAAAAGTAAGTAAGGCTGGAAGTCAACCAACTACACATCACAAGAAACTTTCTGGAAGAAAATTAACCCAAGGATAGAAAGACAGAAATAAAAAAAAAAGTGAACAGATTAATCAAGGTACAGATGCCAAGTTGTTGTTGTTAGGTGCCATTGAGTCGGTACCAACTCATAGTGACCCTATGCACAGCAGAACAAAACACTGCCTGATCCTGGGTCAACCTCACTACCGTTTTGAGTCCACTGATGCTGCCACTTGGCCAATCCATCTCATGGGGGGTCTCCCTCTTTTTCTCTGACCCTCCACCTTACCAGACATGATATTCTACTCCAGCGACTGGTCCCTCTGACAACATGTCCAAAGTATGAAAGACGAAGCCTGGCCATCCTAGCCTCCACGGAGCACCTCTGGTTGCACTTCTTCCAAAATGGATCTATTGGTTCTTTTGGCAGCCCATGGCACTTTCAGTATTCTCCTCCAACACCATAACTCAAAAGCATCAA
>NW_006408887.1:439393-476408 GCF_000296735.1 Chrysochloris asiatica | reverse complement strand
TTGTAATATTTGGCTTTATCTTCTCGAGCTGACCTTTGAAATTTTCTGTTCCGCTCTTGTACCTCCTCCTCAATTCTTCCATTTGCTTTAGCATCTCTATTCTGGAGAGCAAGTTCCAGTTGTCAAAAATGAAATGGAATGCATAAACATCAATATCTTAGGCATGAGTGAGCTGAAATGGACTGGTACTGGCCATTTTGAATCTGATGACTACATGGTTTACTAGGCTGGAAATGACAAATTGAAGAGGCATGGTGTTGCATTCATTGTCAAAAAGAACATATCCAGATCAGTCATAAAGTACAATGCTGTCTGTGATAGGATAATATCCATACACCAACAGGGAAGCCCAGTTAATACCACTATTATTCAAATTTATGCACCAAAATTCTACCAGCTTCTTCAATCTGAAATTGATCAAACATGCAATCAAGATATATTGATCATTATTGGTGATTGGAATGCAAAGGTTGGGAGCAAAGAGGAAGGATCAGTATTGGAAAATATGGCCTTGGTGACAGAAATCATGCTGGAGAATGCATGATAGAATTCTGCAAAATCAATGATTTGTTCATTTCAAATACCTTCTTTAGACAGCATAAGAGTCTACTGTACACATGGACCTCACCAGATGGAAAACAGAAATCAAATTGACTACATCTGTGGAAAGAGAAGATGGAAAAGCTCCATATCATCAGTGAAAACAAGGCCAGGACAGACTGTGGAACAGACCATCAATTACGCATATGCAAATTCAAACTGAAGCAGAAGAAAACAAGTCCACGAGAGCCAAAATATGACCTTAAATATATCCCACCTGAATTTAGAGTTCATCTGTAGAACAGATTTGATACATTAAACACTAAAGACCAAAGAACAGAAGAGTTGTGGGATGACATTAAGAACATCATACATGAAGAAAGCAAAAAGTCATTTAGAAGACAAGAAAGAAGGAAAAGGTCAAAATGGATGTCAGAAGAGACAGTGAAATTTGCTCTCCAGATGCCCGTAGATATACAATAAAGAATATCACTGAAGTCAAAATGAGTTCTTTGAGAAGACTAATTAAATTTAGAAATCACTCCTGGTTTGGTGCTGTAGGACAAACACTGACTGGACTACTAACTACCAGCCACTCCTCTGAAACCCTACATAGGATTGCTGTGAGCTGAAACCAATTCAACAGCACTTAACAACAATAACAATAGCTAAGAAAACTGCTGAAAATTAGTAGAGAGAGAGAAAGAAGACATAAAGCACCAATATCAGAAAAGAGAGGACACCACTGCAAATCCTGCAAACTATAAAGAGAGAAGATATGATGAACAACTTTATGACAATTAATTTTAAAATATACGTCAGTTTAGAGAGAATGGAAGTTGCTAGAAAAGCAGTTTGTAAAGAAACTGTCATAAGGAGAAACAAAATCCAATAGTACGAAAACTATAAAAGAAAATGGATCCATAATGAAGACCTCAACCTCAAGGGATAAGGATACCAGATAAAACAAACACAACACCTCAATTACAGATGATAGTGGATAGTCACTGTAGAATGTTCAGCTTTTCTGTACTTTGAATTTTTCAAAATAAAAAGTTGTAGGGGCATCTTCCCACACTTAAAACAAAACAAAAACACATCCCAAGTCCAGATGATGTAACCAATGGATTTCACTAAGTATTGAAGGAGGAAAAAACACGAATCTTGCACAACCTTCTCTGAAATTGAAAAAGAGGGACAAGTCCTTCACCTAGGTTTTGAAGTTGGCATGGCCCTGATGTAAACATCCATTGCGTCACAGAATCTAAGGATGTTAAGAGAAAGAAAAGTATAGAGCACTCTTCCTCATGAATATGAATATAAAAACCAATCAAAAATTAACTCAGCACTTGTCCTATGTTGTCTTACACTAGAGCTGAAGCCCATACAATCCTGAGTCATTACTGGGAAGGGATGGAAACTTCCAGTCAGACAAAAGGCATGGAATTTGAAGGGTGGTCAGACAAGAAGAGGCTGCACTGCACCCCAGCTCTGGGCTGCCTTAGGCAACCACCATTCCACAAAGCTGCTGCCAGAGGTGTAGTTGGGCCGAACCTCAGGATTCACTCCTTCCTCTCCAATCTGGCTCCTGGCCAGTTGTAAGAATGTGGGCAAGTAGCTTAATATTCCCAGTCTGTAAAGTGGGAAAACTGTAAAGTGGAAAAATCTTGGAGCTATTGTGAAGAATTTGGAAAACGGAAGGTAAGAGCTTAGCACAATGCCTGCACCTGGTAAGCTATGAATATTGGCTGCTGCTGCTTGTTATTAATACAGTTCTGTGACACTCCCTCCCTTGACCCCACTTACAGTCCGCACCTCGTTGGCTGCTGGGGCTGGGCCCACCTTGGCCTCCATGTCCTGCAGTTTCTGAGTCTGCTTCAGTTGGTTAAGTGACGGCTTCAGCTGTGCAGTGCCCACTGTCTTGCTGGCCCACTCATCCACCAGCTTGTGCAGGTCATCTGTGAAGGTGCCTTTCTTGTTGTTGCTGTTGTTCACCTGTGCCTGGACTTGCACTGTGGGCTGAGGGCCTGGCTCAGGGCCCGGGACCAGGCTGCTTGTGGAGGATCCTAAGGAGTCACACACAGGCCAGGGTTGGTTAACCACACATATGCGTGAGCTATCTGGCAGGCTCCCATCATTCTTATGTTATGGAGGACACAATGGTCTCACATAGGTCAGGCAACACCTTGCTTCAAGAGGTGGTCTGAATTGATTGCTTATACCCAGTTTTAGTCATGGTGGAGGATTTCCACCAACCGTAGGCACTGCGCAAAGACCCTGTCTGGAGAAAGATGGGCAGTGTGACTTGACCCTGCTGTAGCTGAGGCCTCCAATCACTCCAATCTGTGCCCACCACTGGATCCCTTGTAAACAACTGGATGCATGTCTGATTGGGAGCTGTAGCAGGTGGAAACCATGACTCAAGCTCTCTTGCAGAGGAGGTGTAAGAATACTCTGCACAAACCAATCCCTGGCATATAGGAAATGCCTTCCATAGGCTGGACTATCTGCATTCCATGATTTAAAAAAAATTATTTTTTTTTTTTAACTTTTTTGGGTTGTTGTTAAGAATATACAGAGCAAAATATTCACCAAGCCAATAGTTTTTACATGTACAATTCAGCGATCATGATTAGATTCTTCATTGTGCAACCATTCTTACCCTCTTTTTCTGAGCTGTTCTCCCTATTAACACGAACTCACTGCCTCGAAGGTTCTTATCTAATCTTTCCAATTGTTGTTGTCACTTTGATTTCATATAGCTAGATATTAAGAGAGCACAATGCTTAAAGCAGGCCTTTAAAAATAATTCATCTTGATTATGGTTGCATTTTAAGACTTCAGGGAGTATTCGTGGTTTAAGGTTTACAGATTCTTCAGGGCATTACATTACTTTTAATGATTTGGTTGTTTGGAATTTAAGAAACAGAACTTGCCCCTTTCCTGACTGGAGAACGGAACAATAATGATTGGGGCCCAACTGCTTGAGCTCCAGGTGATCATGAAGGACGGGGTTTCTGGAATGCCCTGATGGTGAGGCGGTCACTCTGCATGCTGGACAGCAGGCCTGTCAGCATGGCTTGCTCATTGAAGCATTTTTTAAATAACCAAAATAGGACTTCTATTGTGCATTGCCCCCTCTTCCCCTGATAATTTCAGGTTAGCAATTTTGATAAAATGAAAATTTGAACTTTGTACATTAAAAAAAATAATAATCTAATGACCATCTCTTCAAACAAACTGTTTGGAAATGTAGTTTACTTTAGTCTAATGGCAGCAATGAAAAAGCACAAACACAGACAACTAAAAATCAGTGATGAGATCTTACATACACGGGATTATTTCTACATGGAAATTTCAGCCAGAAAAGATGGGGGTGGAGGGGTGGGGAGTGACACCAGAGAGAAGTGAGAAGCCCATTTGACTCTGGACAGCTCTCCTCTTGAGGCACTCAGCTTTAGCACTTCAAGGAAATACTCATTCCTATGGTTTTGGCAAAGGAGTCAATGAATGATTAGCAATCTGTGGGTGTTCCGGTACAGGATGAGGCTGGTGGGTGTGTAGGGAGGAGACTGAAGACTCTATGAGGCATGGGGGTGCAAAGGGGTTTAGGGAGCAGCAGGGCAGAGTGAAGCAGAGGGAGGCTTGGGGCAGTCACTATGTTGGCTGGCCCTGCTGTCACACTCGCAGACTGGCACGAGTCCTAGTGTGCTCTAGTCACAGAAAGCCCATGCAATGGATAAAATGCAAAGGAGATAAGAAATCCAGATAGTTACTACTGCTGTGCTCTTTGCCTAGGCAGAGACGTTTCAGGGCTGACCCTGCAAGGGAAGAAAAAATGATACAAGACAACACGGTTAGCTGGACAGTCCACACTTGTGGGTAAAGCTATTTTAAATAAAAGTCATCCTTATGCAAGGAAGAACAGACAAAGTCAGCAGTTCAGAGAGAAGAGGAAACCCTCCTCCACCCCCAACCTAAATGGACCGGGCAACCCCAAGTTAGTGTGCAGTTAACACGGCTTTATTGAAGAGGTACAGATGCCAAGTTCAAGCTTTCCAAGCCTCAGGTTGAAGTGTTTGTTTCTAGAAGCATATTTAAAAAAAAAAAAAAAAAAAATGGGCAGAGAACAATGCTTGGCTTTCAGACAGAAGGCTCTTAGAAGCCCCACTGGCTGAGGCGGAAAAACCACTGACAGTTCCTGAGAGGGGCCTTGGGTGGACCAGGCGCAGGCACTGCCTGGCTGCGGAGCCTCATGCCGCAGTTGGCCAAGTCCAAAATGATACATTGTTTTGCAGGGCAGAGGCCAGTCCAGAATCTTGGAGGACTGACTTAAATCAAGTCAGCGCTGTCACGGAGTTGGGAAATGTGAGTGTACCTTCTCTCAGGTGTGAACCCCTGCTAAGTGATCCTCAGGCCCTTCTTGGGTGGAACCATTATTGGGAACATTCCATCTCTTATTATTTGGACCATACTAAGACAGCTGATGGGTATCTATTTCCCAGAAGTTGTCAGCTGTAGTAAATGGACTTTTAAAGCACACAGGCAATATATGGGATTCAATTTTTGGCAAAGACAGGCTTGGACTTTCTCCAAGGTCACCCAGCAAGGCCTGCTAGCACTGAGAATCTGGTCTGGGCTCCTGACAAAAGCTCACTCCATATTCCCTCAGATGGGGGCTTCCCAAAGACAGAATCCCACACTGGGAACACCCACCCCACCCCACACTTCCTCAGACAGAGGAACTTCTTGAGGAGAACTCCCTAAGATATAGAGAGCTCCCGAGGTCACAATTGCACTGCAAATGGCCACTCCAGCCACACTGTCAGATGCCCACCCCACTCCACAAGCCCTCAAATGGAGGGGAGCTTCTTCAGACTCCCATGCCATGAATGCCCACCACATATTCCCTCAATATAGGATGGCCTTCTGAGGGTTGAATCCCACAGGGTCAATATCCACCGCACCCCACTCTCCTTGGGGAGAGGAGCCATCCAAGGACAGAATCCCACTGCACTGGAGCTTTTCCCATCATGCCTTCCTCAGTCTGGACTGGCAAGGCTGGAGATTTCTGAAGTTCTAGTAACTTAGACTCACTCGTGACTTCCATCTTTATTATCTAGAAAGGCTCTCCTTCCCTGACATTTGATGACAATGGGGGAACTATCAGACCATGTTCCTTGGGAGACTCCTAAACATAAGGGAGAACTGTACTAACTGAACTTTTGATGTCTAGTTTACATGAAGTTAGTTTTTAAAAGAAGTTCATTCTTTATGTTCTCCAAGAGTCACTTGGGGGAAGAGTGAGGAGTCTCTCATGTGCCAATAAAAGTATAAGACTAGGCAGGAGACCCCCAGACACATTCGTGATAGTGAGAAGAGGGGTCTATGCCTTCTCTAGTCTGTCATGAGATCCTACTAGGAATGAAGGACAGTCCTCTGAGGCTGGCTGCAGTGTGGATGGGAGGTTGCAGTTTGTGTCCTATAGGCTGAGATTGCACGTCCACTCACACTGGATGTGTTGAGGCATGGGGCTGAGTGCCCACCTGCCATGTGACTTCCTGTGCCTCTTCTAGGATACAGCAATCCTGTACTGACAACTCGAAAGACTGAGTGTGCTTGCTGTGTGTGTGGAAACTGTGCATCTATCTAGTTCTGACAGCCATCGCATTGTTAACACTGGGCAGAAAGGCAGACCAGGCTCCATCACAGGCCAGCTGCCCAACTGCAGCTACCAGAGGGAGGCCCAGAACACGTGAAAAGTTGCGACACTCCGCATGCTGGGGCAGACTGAGGGGCCTAATCAGATACCATGCTTGTCATGAACAGAGGAGGCCATGCCCTTCCCTGTGCACAGGCCCTGGAATGACCAAGGGCATGGGTCACAGTGACCCTGACCAGCACATGGCTCTATTCACACAAACCGGGAGGGATGCTGACATCTTGACGCTGAAGTTAAGGCCAATCCTCAGTCAAGCGCCACGTGCCAGAGCCCTGCCCAACACCAGGAGGCCCCTTAGATTGCATCCAGCTAGCCTGCGCTGAGCTCTGGTCGAAAGGCAGAGCTCCCTGGGAAAAGCTGTAGTTGAAAGGCCCCATGCCACCTGGGTCACCGTCTTTCTGCCAGTATCATCACTGTCACAGGCTCCAAGAGCATGCTGCCACACCCACAAGGCAGAAATTAAAAAAGAAGCCACACTAGCAGGAAGCACAATTTCCACCAATATTGTGGCCTACTGGTTTCAGTGGGAAAACAAAGATCCTTTCTGCAGCGCTTCTTGCTACCCTAGCCTAGTCCCCTCACAACCCAGAGCCACTTTAGCCAAAGTGATCCCCAAGGCAGTGGGTCAGGAGATGGCAGTCTTCTCTTTGGAGATATGCTAACTTCTACCTCTCCTAGAAGTGGCAGCTGGTACCATTCCCAGGCATAGATTCTTCCATGTCTTGTCCAGAAGGTGTCTGGAAGAGACCTACCCACCAAGTAGGCTTGAGGAAGTCTCGCATCCCGTCTGGGTCTCACACCTGAGTGAGGTGGGCCCTGCTCCACTCTGTCCTCCTCTCAGACCTGAAGATGGGCTATCAGGATGGATACCAACACAGAGTCTTCCTTTTGGTGCTAGCAGGCAGCCCTGCCTTTCCTTGCCTGAATATCATGTCCCAACCCTTGGCTGGGGCTTCAGAGAATGTCACAAGAAAGTCCTCCAGACCAGGTACATCTGACTAGGGCTGATGGGTTAGGAAGCGGGTCAGGTCCTGAGCAATTCACCATGTTTCCTTTCTAGGCCAATGTTCAGATAATAGATGAAATTCACACTGTGAGCAACAGGGAACAGCCTTTTGAGAAACAGCAGGGTCAACCTCTTCCCAGCAGCGGCAACTCAGGCCACTGCTCTCCTCAAAGAACTGGCCCTAAGTTCAAGCCAACTGTCTCCCTCATCCATCTCATGACAAGAACTAAGCTCCAATGGCTCCAGTTTCACACTGGGGTTGGCAATGGATGCCTGTTTCTGGCACAGGAGAAGAATGGGTATGTGATGCCCCACTCAGTGCCTTTACAGATTGAGCAGCCCAATTAATTGGCCCACGGGAGGGGTGGGGGTGGAGGGTTATTGAAAGTTGTCCATGAAGACTGAAGTGAAGGTGGGGCTTAATTCAGCTCACCCAGGCATGATTTGGGGAAATTGATCAGCTCCAGGTATGGGAATAAAGGTGCATTCACCTCAAGTGGCCCCACTTGTTGGGGGCCACAGGAAGGGATGAATGTGACATGAGGGGGCTATATAGCTGTGAGCCCCTGCCCCCAGGAGTTCTCCTTTGCACAGGAGGTCCTTGTCACACTGCACAAAAGGTCATCACCTGTGTGCTTTGTACTCTCATCACAAGAAGACTGGGTGCTGCTCAGAGCAGGAGCTGAGAACAGGAAAGGAGAGGGACATGGGAGCATCCAACAGGCCCCAGAGCATGAAATGCCCTGCAGGGACAGGGCAATGAGGCCTGCTTCGTCTCTGTTGTAGTTAGCTATTGTCTAGTCAGCTCCCAACTCCTAGCGACCCAAGTGCAATACAACAAAACAGCCTTGCTCAGTCCTGTGCCAACCCCCAAACCAACTGCAGATCGGACCATTGGTTGTGATTCACACAGTTTTCACCAGCTGATTTTCTGTAGTAGATCACCAGGCTTTTCTTCCTAGTCCATCTTAGGCTGGAAGCTCTGCTGAGACCTGTCCAGCATCCTAACAAAAACTAAGCCTCCACCGACAGATGGGTGGTGGTTATGAATGCTGTGGCTACACAAGTGAACTGAATGCAAAGCAATACTGAACGCCTCCCACATGAGTACAAAGACTGGACGGTCATCCATGTTGGCCTCTGGTTACATGAAGAACAAAGTAAGGAGCCTGACAAAAGCTTCTGACCAGCAGTAACACCCAGGACTTCATCTGGTTTCCTTTAGATCATTTCTCCCTAGGACTTCTGGAATCTACAGTAGCCCCATGCCCTCTCCACCTCTTCTACCCACAGTGGAGGGGTCTGGTATGAGCAGTGGTCATGACCATCCAGCAATGCGACCCAATGCTTAGGACAGACAGGAACAGGCTGCATGTCTATGGTGGCTGACTGAGGCCTGTCCTGCCTGCTGATTCCACTGTGACGGGACTCCAGCCTGCTCTCCACAGTGCTTCCACCTTAGACAAGCCCTTCCCTGAAGTGCTTCCTAGCTAAGACACAGTCCACCTCAGGCACTCTCAGCTCGCTCAGGTCTAGCCTTAATCCTGTCCACATTGTTTCATCTCTGTGCTTCAGAGTCGAAAACAGTTTGTCTTATGTTGTCTCTTTTCTTCCAGGATGCTGGGTGCCATATATAAAATCAGTTAACTGAAAACGCAAGATGCAGAGTGCCCGCTTCCCTGCCTACAACCAAGACCTTTGGCTCATGGAATTCTCTTCCCTATAGTACCAGATCTCTGCTCCATCCGTCTTGCCCTGAATGCCCCCTCTACCTTCCACCTCTTTACTTTCAATTCACCCTGAGTCCCAGAGACCCTCTACCTCCGTGACCACATCTCCCTGGCTCTCAAGCCCTGAAGCTGCTGCTAGGGCTTGGCTTGAGCACAGGCTTTCCCTAGGCCCATAGTCTCCTTTTCTTGAGAGCCTGCCCTTGCCAGTGTTAGCACAGGGACTGTGTAGAGCGCTTCATGGAAAGTTCCCAACTCCAAAGGCCTGAGGCCAGTAGCCATGGTGCTGCCATGGCTTGGGACATGAGGGGTCCCAGCCACTTGCCAATGCAGCAACAAGAGTGAGTTCAGGAGATCCTAAGACAATGGGCCAATTCCACAAACTGAGTCCACAAAGGCTCATGTAAGAGGTGTCCAGGACAGGACCACCATCAGTCAGAGAACATGGACTTGTCTAGAAGAGGCTGGTGTGAAAACCAGCAATACCATCTGATCATTCAAACAAGGTCTAAATACTGCTTGCCAATCCAATAAGGCTGCAGGGTCGGAACCACACCTGCCCGGGAGCTCCTAAACTTTGCCTTCCAGTTTTCCTGTCCACAGGGATAGCAGTGAGTCATTTGTCCGTGCATGCCTCAATTAAAAAAAAAAAATCTTGGAATGATAATGAATGGTAAACAAATGGAAACCCTTTAAAGCAATGTGGGTGGAAAGTAGGGTGAGGACAATCTCAGCCATACATCACTCCCTCTCTACTAGGGCTTTTAGCCAGAGTTCCTGGGGACACCACCATCTGCCCTGCTTTGCTTCTTCAGAGGCCTAGGAGGCACCCAGCAGGCCCCATCCACTCTGGAGATGCCAAAAGGTCCTAAAGCCCCTGAGACCTGTGACCATACCAAGGAGAGCTACAACCCACAGCCACTGAGAGGGGAAGAAAAGTGCCAGGTTGGTGCAGAAGGGCTTCCAAAGAATTGGCTCCCGAGAGGCTCTCCATCCCGTCCCATCACTCAGCTAAGCTGCCAACCCAAAGCTGCCAACCTGGACACCCTATTCAGTGGGTCACAAGCCACTTGTCTAAACATGGAGATGCTGGGGCTTCTTAAAGCATTTCTAAGTGGCCCTTGTGCCTCTGATCTGTCCAGCCTGGAGGATGATGAGTCATGTGGATTCGAATGGGGTGGCCAGGTGGGTGTGAATGCACACTTAACGTAGGGGTGTCTGCAGTAGACGTGGCCTCTAGGTCCCCACAAGGACAATGTATCTTTATTGTACAAGCAAAAAGCCATGCGCCCCAAACCAGCATGTCCATTTGATGGTTAAAAAGCTTAATTTTTCCGTTAAAAAGTAAAAACCTGAAAATGCTACAATTTTGGATTCTTTTGCCAATCGTTCTGAGGGCTATGGGAGAGCTGCAGTTGGGAGTGGCTGCAAGCAGGGACAGTCCTACGGAGCACAGGGCACTAGGGCGCTCCACAGTATCTGGAGAAGGTGGGAGGTGTGTTTATAAGAGGTCTGAGGAACTGCTTAATTGACTTCATCTCTGAGGTCACATGAGGTCACAGGAAAATACACTGAGTGAAGTGCTCCAGCTGGAAGACGTTAGGGAGGGGAAGAGGGCTGGCACACATCGGGAAGAAGAGCCGTGTGTCTAGGTTGTCAATCACATCTTTTAGGGTTGAGTTCTCCAAAGAATAAGAAAGCAGAAGGCAACCAAGAGCACAAATGGGTGGTCAGATCTCCTATGGAAGGACAAGCAGGCGTGGGGCATCCTAGCTGGAGCACCGTCTTCTCAGCATTTCCACATGCAGGGAGTGGGGCAGTGGGGAGACACAGTACTGTAGGTTGTTGTCATACAGCCCTGGTACAGAAGTTATACCCTCCAGTGACCTTCTAGAATTGTATCGGCTTGCTACATGCATGTCTTCATAGTCCAAACATGTGTGAAAAACACCATGCGTCTAGAGACGGTTGGGGTTGTCTTTTTGTTGTCGCTGGAACTGGGGACGGTGGACATGAGTATGTGCCACAATTGGAACAGAAAAAACTACGTCCGACATTAAAAAAAAAAAAAAAAAAAAAAAACTAAATAAATGAGTGACAAAATACAGAGGGCCCCGGAATGTCTGAGAGATGGGGTGCCCCCACCAAGAGGCAAGGGCGTCTACACATGCTGTGGTGCCCAGGCACAAGTAGAAACATGTGCACGAGCCTTCTGAGGACAGAAAGGATGCTGTCATCCAAAGGAAGAGGCTTGGGCTGTTTCATTTGATAGTGATGGGTGAGCTCAATGGGAGGAAGGAGGGGAAGGCACCTGCCAAACGCATCAAAGGTACCAATGAAGATAGAAAAGGGGGAGAAACCAAGGGACAGTAGGTGATAAAATACAAAAGAACAAATACAGACAGATGGACAAAGACACAGGTCCACTGAGGAATCGGGCACGAGGTTTGCTACTAGATTTATAGGCCACTCTCTCAGACGTTTGGTGGGAAACCGTCCAGCCTGCAAATGAATATAAAGGGAAGAAAACAAAGAGACACTTATCAAGTACAAGTCACTGTGACTATGTCCTACCACACCACCAGTCACATCAGCTGTGTTACTTAACACCATGGCCGCACCTAGCCCAGCCCAGAGGACCAACGCCACTGACCATGTAATGGAAAGGAGGCAACGGTAGGAGCAGAAGAGAAGTAAGCTCCCAGAGGTGAGGGGTGGGACCTTCATGAGAATCACCAAGGTTTCTTTTGATAGAGGTGGTGAAGAGAGTGGGTGAGCACTTTATCAAGCAGCTGCTCACATCCATGGCAGTGCTGAAGAGAGAGCGTTTCCATCTCAAGGATAACGTCCTGCCCAAGAGCCTGGCCCTTCTCCAAGCCACCTTCCTGAGCAGAAGGCCCAGGTGTTTAGCACCATGCTGGCTCCGAGCAGGGAATGGGCAGGGTGGGTGAACCGTCGCAGCAAAATGGACAGAGGTGCCCCATCTGACTCCCCTGGCTGACTCCTCTCCTGGTCATTCGGCTGCACCTCGGGTCCTGGTGGCTCCCCTAGGATCATGCTAGCCAAGCACAGTCTCCCTTAGAGCCACTTGCAACAAGAGTGGCTGATGGCTGGGCAATTCCATTCTTTGCATTCAAAACTAGTGTGTGTTTTTTTTAAAGCGGCCACTCAGCAGACTTGCTGCAGCTCTGTCCTCTACACACTGGCGTGCTCCTGGGGACACCACCAAAGCCCTGGGCTAGCACATGCTTGAGAGTGGAAAGCTGGGAATCACCTTGGCCATGCGCTCCACCTCCGTCACTGGCTAAGCCGGAGCAGATGTCGGAAGACAAGGAAGCTCTCACAGAGCAGGGCTGCTGGGTGTGGACTGCCTTGCCACACGGGTCTGGAGCCGGGGGCGCCGCTGGGCTTTCTGCAGCAGACCCTGCTCCCCCTGGGGCGGGGTCCTCAGCAGGAGGACCTCTGCTGCAGTCTGATAAATGACCTGGGCGGGGAGAGAGGGTGACAGGCCTGATGAGGCACCGATGGCAGGTGCGCAGTGTCTCCCTGCTGCTTGCTGGGTGACCTTGGGGAAGTTCTCTGGCCTGTGGGATTCCATGTTCCCTGGATGCAGCCATGGCCTCTGTATTGGAGCATTGGGAAGTCAGAAAAGTGACCACAGTTTTCATCAGTCACAAATATGAGGTAAAAAAATTCCTGTGATTTCAAGTGCACAGCTAAGGACAAACCCATGCATGTCCTTCTTGTGCCACCCCATTAATTTCAGGATGGACACTGAGGTCACAACACTTATGTATGTCCCCAGCAACACAGAGAGGAGGGCTCTGCACACCACTGAGGGTTTGGACTCCTGTGCTCAAGTGTCACTAGAGAGCTCTGGAGCTGTGGCCAGCAGAGAAGGAACAGCAGTGCACAGTGCAAGGTGTGCAGTTCCTGCAGCTGAGAGGCAAGCCCAGAGCACTTACTACTGATAGGATGGCATCGCTCACAGAGCCAAGGGTCCTCACTCCTACTCCTCCCACCACAGCTCCACAGATGATTAGAAACAAGAACAGAGGGCCAGGTCTGTACTGTGTTGTGCCAGGCTGTAGTGAGCAGCAGGGGGCCCTGAGACCCTCAGCTCAGCAAAAACCAAGCATGAGATTGGATTGGTAGCCTGGGGGCCTCTCAATGCCTAGCGCCAGACTCTGAAAAGCCCCGCCTCTTCCAATCTTCCCTCTCCACATGGAGGACAAGAGGCCCTGGCTTACCCTGGCAATGTCTTTCTCAGCTCTAAGTTAATGAGATTTAGGAAGAAGAAATCTCAAACCCTTTTTCAGGGCCTGGAGGATGTCACAGCCTCCCTGAGCCTGACCTCCCAGCCTCATCGGGGTCCCTCAACCCGATTCCCAGCAATATTTCTACCCATCTCTGTCCCTCAGGACAGACAGGAGGAGCCTCTGCCAACCTGTGCTGGATGCCACGACCTTGAGCTGCTGTACCAGGGGGCTGAGCAGCTTCCCCGCCTTCAGTTTGCCCTTGCTGGCTTTCCTCCGACGGCCAGTAGGGGGTGCTGTGTGGAAAAAGCCCACGTTGTGGGGCAGGGGCTTGCCCAAGCGGCGGTACAGGGCCTCAATCTCCTGCTTCTGCTGGGTCTGTAGCTCTGAGATCTCTTTCAGGTGCCTGGAGGAGGAAGGGAAGAGAGAGGGAGGAAGGCAGGCTTCCCAGCCATCCTTTACAACCACGAGCCAGCCCTTCCATAAAAACCTGTTGTAAGTCAGGAGGGAGGAGTGAGAGGAGAGGCTAGCAGCCTATCCCCAGTCTAATCGCTTCTTCATATGTGCTACATCTGGGCAGCTTTCAGTACCCTGATACCAAACAGGTGCATACAACACGGTACAGAGTAGAGCCCCTAACATGCAGATATGCAGAACCGAACCCACTGCCATTGTTTCTGTTGTTTTGTTATTTTTACAACCCTATAAGGTATGGCATCATAGGATAAGCACTGGACCTCAAGGCTGGTTTGAACTGCAAGGCTGGTGGTTCAAACTCACCAGCCGCTCCTTGGAAACCCTATACAGGGTCGCTATGAGTCAGAACTGATTCAGTAGCACTTAACAATAACAACAACAACATGAAGTAGAATTATTTATATGTATTTTTCTGCCCATAACTTACCCTTCTGTCTTATCCCTGGTAACCATAAAAGAATGTTTCTTTAAGTGTGAACTCTTTTCTTAACTTTTTACAATAGTGGCCAAATACAGTATTTGTCCATTTGTCATTGACTAATTCTACTCAGTAACAAAGATCAAACCACCACTGCTTTTTAATGGGGAAGGAATGGAAGATGTCACGTTTATATTCATGCCTGCAATAAAGGCCCCAGACAGTAACAGCGGTATGACATGTGCATTCTCCTATGTGGTCTTTGTTCTTGTTTATCTTTTTTTGCCAGTCGGACCAACACCTTTGTTGACTGCCCCGATGGTTGTCAGATTTGGGTAGGGAGCCCCCACTATGTAACTAACAAAGAGCCCTTAGTAATGACAAAGGAGCCAAAGGACTGGCTTGTAAAAGCCCTAAAACACAGGCTCTGAAGAGGCTTCCAAGTGGATGAGAGTTCAGAGGGATACCACCATTCTGGGCACAGAAACCTTGTGCTGGAAAGCCTCCCAGACCTGGTTAAGCGCTGTGCAAGGGAGAGCAGCATTGTACAGAGACAAAACAAAACTGAGAGCTGCATCAATGAAGAGCTTGGAGGACAGAGCAGAGTGAGTTGTCCTGGCTGGCAGAAAAACTGTTTAAGACTTGTACTAGCTAGCAGCATACATTCTGTTCCAGAGAGCTGTCATGGAGTATTTCCTGGCTGAAGAGTTTCCTTGGGGAGAGTGAACATCTGTTCTTGGGAGGGTAAGCTCCTGGCCCTTGCCTTATGCGTATCTTCAGTTGCATCCTTTTCTATTATATTAAAATGGTTACAGCAGGTATGGTGTTTCCTATGAGCTCTGTATCTCATTCCAGTGAGAGTTATCAGATCTAAAGAGGACAGCTGGGGGCTGTGTCTGCAGTGCAGAGTTGTGTGGATCTCTGAGTTTGTGGCAGGTATCTGTTGACCTAGCCTCAGGTGGCTAGGGATGAGAAGGGCTGTGTGGGTAGCTGAGATCACATGACCATGCAGCTCCCAGCCTCACATGGATTCAGCTCCTCCTCTTTTAAGACTAAGACAGCAGGTGTTTCCATAGCTAGACACAAGGAAAAAAATCTGGATCAACATTTGCTAGATTTGTTTTAGAAAAATGATTTACTTTAGCTATTAAAAAAAAAAAAATCTTGTGTTTTGCACTCTGCAAATGTCAGGGAAATCCAGCAAAGCACCGCTGCATCTGATGAGCTTTTGGAAAGAAGTGAAGAATTTCAAGCATGTGTGCTGGTAGAAACATGATCAATCACCAGAGGGAGCATTTGATTCAGAATAACATCAGGGCAGATCACTACTTAATAATATATGTGCTCTCCAAAGCCACTTAGTTGCTTCCTCCCAACCTCCCTTGGCAACAGTGTTAAGGAGCCTGACTGCAATGGCACATGCACTTCCGGAGCATCTCCCTGACTTGCTCTCAGGGCACAATGTCCAGCCATCTACAGAGGTGCATCTCAAAACAAGGGACTGAACCAAATGCCCTGGTAGCATGGGAGAAACACCCTCCTCCTGAAAAAGAAGCTCTAGGGTGGGAGTCTGGTAATCTGCACTTGAATGGTCCAGTCTCTGGCAGTTTCAGTTGCATGTGGAAGCTTGAGAATCACTAAACATGTCCCACTGGATGTAACCAAGTTCCCGGGGTTTGGGTTCAAAATGTTCCCCCATCCCCTTCTCAGTGGTTGCCCTTTCATGGGCTGCACAGCTCTCCTGAGCCTGCTTATGTTGGCCTTCTACTTCCTCTTGTTGCTGAGTCCAGACAGGCTACTTGGTCTTCCTTTCAGGTGCCTTCTTGGAGTCAGTCTTTTTCACCTCTAGGCCCTCTGTCACCAGGGATCCCAGGTGTGCAGACCATACACCCACCCTCATGTAGGCTACAGACTCTTATCCTCTGGTACCTATTTTCTCACAACCAGCCTCTTGTGCACCCTCCCTCTCCTCACAGCTGTCAGCATGGCCCTGGCCCAGTGCTCAAACCTGCTCCTGCTATGCTGGATGAGATTCCCCACCCCCATGAGACAAGCCTACATGAAGGCCATAGCAGGAGAGTAGGAAGCTGTGTTCAGAGCACTTGGTAGCACTCTCACCTCAGCTCATCATGGATGTCCCACAGATTCTCCTGCCCAACCACACCAGGCCCTTCTGAGCATCTCTGAGACCAGCCAACATGCATGCCCAGCTTTCCCTTCTTGTCTTCCTTGGTGTCTAAAGCTTGGCAGCACTGGGACAGGTGGGAACACTTAGACATCCATATTAGAGGAGTAGTGGGAGACCACAGAGCAGCAGTGGCTCACTAACAGAATTCTTGGCTTCCACACAGGAGACCCAGGTTTGGTTCTAGGCTAATGCACCTCATGTGCAGCCACCACCACCACCTGTCTGTCACTGGAGGCTTTTGTGTTGTTAGGATGCTGAACAGATTTCAGCAGAACTTCTGGACTAAGATGAACTACAAAGAAAGGGCTGGCAATCTACTTCAAAGAATCAGCCAATACATGGGAGCAAGTTTGATTCCAGCCACATGCTAGAAAGGACAAGGTAGGAACTAGTTAGTACCTTCTACTTGTGTCGATTTCTTAGCCCATTCAAAGGACACCCAAGTCAAAATCACTCTATTCTGAAGGATACCGGCTCTTCTCTCACTGGTGAGTTGAGAACCCACCATACCTCAGTATTGCCTCCTGCATCTAAAGAAAGCTCCGGGGTGTCTGTACCTTTCCAGCCCCTGAACCATGGTGAGGGAGGGATAAAGATATGATGTGTGGAAGGTAAACACTCAGAGATACTGTTTAGACTTTACAGCAGAGGGTAGTAAAGGAAAGGAGTAGGTCTGGCAGGGAGGAGTAGTGAGGACAAGAGTGATGCCCCACCGAGAGATAGGCAGAAGGAAAGGAGAAGCCAGCCAGGCTCAAGGGGACTCTGAGTACGGAATTCCCAAATCAGCCTGGGGACTGCCCCTGCAGCCCTCATCCTGTAGCTTTACTGGAAAGGACTTGCTTGGGCTGGGCTCTATGCCACACCTCCCTGACATCATGCCGCCCCAACCACATCCGCAGCCAGGTTGCAGCCCTGCCCTTACACATACTTCTCTCGCAGACTCTGCAGCTCCTTCTTTATGTCAGGATCCTCGAACTCTGAGTCATTGTCGCTGCTGATGTAGGATGACTGGGAGTGGAAGGAGGTAATGCTGATGGTGGGGACCTTGATGCTGGACCGGCTGGGCATGTCTGGACCCAGTGATCCTGTCCTTGAGGACCGATGCAAGAAGGCAGTGGCCTTCTTGACAAAATCACTGGCCACACTGCTGCTGCTGGGCAGGGAGGCCTGCTTCTGCACCGGGGGCCTCCTCCGTGGGCTCTCTTCTCCAGAGTCACTGGATACAGGTTCACCGGCACCGACCTCAATGGAAGAGGCCGTCTGCACACGCCGGACTGCCAGCTTCACCTCAGGACTGGTGGGCAGCATGTCCAGGTAGACATCAGGTGGGGCTGAGTAGCGTAGGCTGTGGGGTGAGGCCAGGGTCCACTCATCCTGCATGCTGACCACCGAAAAGCGGCCCACAGTTTTGGCTGGCGAGCTGCTGTTCTGATGCCCTGGTTGATTTCTTGGGGAGGCTGAGTCCAGGGAGCTGTGTGTCTGAGGGAGGCCAACCTTACCCTCTGTATCCAGTGTCCCCGTGGAGTGCTGCATGGGCTCAGCTATGGTCTCCCTGGGGGACCCGTCAGCCCAGCCTGTGGATTCCAAATGTGTGGGGACTACCAAAGCTGTAGTATCCTTGGGAGCAAGTTGGGAAGGAAAAGATTCAGTGTGAGCATTAGGGGAAAACAAGCCCAAGTGATCAAGTCCCAGGTCTCTGCCGAGAGTGTGTCTTACCTGCAGGGGGCTGACTGCAGTGGCTAGGTCAGTCACTGCCCATCCACCAGGGCCCAAAGTGCTGCTGAGAGATGATGGCTCTAGACATGAAGACCAAGAACATTATTACTCAGGGATGTCAGGAAACAAGGCAGAGACAACCAGAATGGGATGTCAGCATGCTGGTGGGCAGGGCTGCGAGGCTATGGCCTCGCACAATGTCTCAGACTTGTGGCCTTTGGAGAAGGATCTCATTGTAGAATTTGTGGCTGCCTCTGTTTTCTCATCTAGAGAGTGGGGGCCATGAATCAGCTCACAGCAACTCCATGTTTGTTACAGTAGAACTGTGCACCATAGGGTTTTTAATGGCTGAGTTTTTGGAAGTAGATCGTCAGGTCTTTCTTCTGAGGTGACTTTGGGTGGTCTCAAACCACCAACCTATTGTTGAGCAGCTGAATGCATTAACCATTTGCAGCATATGGGGATATGATATGGGATTTCTGACTAGCTTGCTCAGTGCCCACAGTACTTAAAGTGCTTGCCTACTAACCAAAAAGTCAGCAGATTGAAACCACCAGCCACTCGATGGGAGAAAGGTATGGGTGTCTATGTCTGGAAAGATGTACAGTCTTGGGAAGCTATGGAGGCACTTTGAGTTGAAATCAATTCATTGGTAATGGGTTTGGTTTTTACCTTTGATCCAACGCAGAATGAGCAAGAAGCAGAAAGAGCTGGAGTGTGGGAGCACTGGCCCAGCTGAGACCCTCACAAGGCAGAAACTAGTGGACAGGCCAGGGCTGCTCAGTCCAGGGTTAGGATGGAATCTGGGGCACAGCCCTTAGCTCAGCTCAACTCAACGGATGGAGCTGCCTAGAAGACTAGGAGGGTTGTCTGAAGTCTCCGCTGGAGGCAAGCCTGCTGGACCAATCCTACTGGGGACTTGTGAGGGAACTTTAGCCTCAAACCAGATTCCCAGGGAGACTCAGTCCAGTCTCTGTAGTGTACCCCACAATAAACCTATGGACAATGCTTGATTCCTTTCTTCCAACTGCACCCTTCTATTTCTAGACTGTTCTGCCCACCAGCAGGGTTTACATTTCCAAACTAGAATCCATCTCCTTAGTGCTGCCTGTTTGAGGCCTACCTTCTGAGGTGTGTATTGTGGAGTGGCTCATTTATCTGCAAGTTACTAAACCTCTCTGACACTTGTTTTCCTTACACAGGAAGGCCAGCATAGCATAGTGCAGGCTCAAAGTGGCCCTCAGACAGTCTCTCCTTTTTACCCTCTCAAGGCATTTCTGCTTTGGTTCTCCAAACACTCATGTCTTTAGGTTAAACCAGCTCCTGGTTCTCAAGTATGGACCAGCTCTGGGTGCATCCCCTAGGCCCTCTCCGAGTGGAACATCTGGATGTGGAGGCAACAGACAGATTCTTGCTCTGTGAGTGCAGCCTAACCCCAGGCACCTGCAGCTCACTGCTAAGGCACACCAAACGAGGTGTGCCTATAGGCGCCCTTGGGATGCTAACTCTTATCAATCTCCCAAGAAACTCTAGCCTGAAAAGGAACTCCACACCTTAAAAGATCGGACCAGTTCCTATAAGTTGCAGACATGGGGTATTCAGATAATGAAATGAAAACCAACAGAAGTCCTGCTTTTAGAATCCTCTCAGATGGCCGCAGCCCACTGCAACTTCTTCTAGATGTTAGAACCCTCAGTCCCACTGTCTCTAAAATATCTCTGAACCCTGGTATTTTGAAGCCTTGCTAAGGAAGTGCAGGGGAAGGAATGGTTAGAAATCACATTCTTTAGGAAGTCTGGGAGGGCCAAGACACAGCACCAGATAGCATACCAAATGCTTTTTTAGGGCTCTTATTAATTCACTGGAATTAATTCATTAGCGTGAACTTTCAGTTTATTCTAGAACTCAGTGGGTTCTAATTAAGAGTCATGCTGACTACTGCCACCTTTCAAGAAGGCGGTGCTGCACACTACAGGGGCTGCGGTAAAGGCTGGCGGCCTCCCTGTGAACCTACCCAGGCAAGACCATGGATCTTGCTTTGATTACCTGGTACTAGAGAAGACTGCTCCAGCACACCAACTTGTCCAGCCACCATTTCTGACTTTTCCAACTTCAGGAAGCAACAGGAAAAGAAAACAATGAGTCTCACTTGTTAATATCACCAGTGCTAAAATGTGTACGCTTTTCTTCTCCCTATCTCTGAAGGCTGGCTTCCACTTTGCAGACCCTTACCCCTTTAGGGACTTAACCACAAGGAGTAGAATACACATCCCGGACTACATAGCCTTACAACTGGCCTTTGATGCAAATGTGTGCAGGTGGCCAGACCCACCAGAGACAGCAATGCAGGCCTGGGGCTGTACCACTCACCATAGGCTGGGGAAGCAGGGCAGGCCCTGGGGGCACATCAGCTGGAGCTGATGATGGAGTCTCCATGGTGAAGTCTCTGTCACCCAGCTCCACTGGGGTTCCCGCTGAGGCAGAGGACGTGGGGATGTGCTCCTGGTAGAGCAGGGTACGTAGTTTCTCATCCAGGCTCTTTATGGTGTTGTCCACAAAACCCACCCTGAGGGGTGGCCCTTCTCCATCAGACTCCAGGACTGCAAGGGGCTGGGTGGGAGCAGCGGGCCCTAATGGGGGACTGGGGAGCTGGGAGGTGGCCAGGCTAGGGGGGCTGGGTTCAGACACCAGGGTTGGCTGGTGCTCCCCCTGAGCACTGGCTTCCAAGGCTGAGGCTGACTCTCCCAGATGTTGGCCAAGGCCAAGGGGCTGTGCAGCACACTGGTTATCCAGAGTCTCCACGAGAGTTGAGGGTAGCTCACACTCTCTGCCTGGCTCCTGAGAGGTTCCGGCACTCCTTGTCTGGGTAGCAGTCTCTATTGCTGGCTCTGGCAGGGTGGTGGCTGCTGGTACCACTGTGCCTTGAGGAGGGTCAGTCATGGGCAAGGAGGATGGTACCAAAGGGGCTAGTACCCTGCTGGGGGGGTCACTGAGGCCAGCATGGTTCAGAAGCTGTGGGCCAGCAAGGAGGCCAGGAGGCTCCTTTGAGGACAGCTGGTCTACACAGGGAATTGTATCTAGAAGAAAGAGAAACATACATCTATATCATCCTTCTCTGGGTATCATCCCCATTTTGGTCAAAGGGATGCCTTTTATGATCTGGTCTCGGCCCCAGAACACTTGTCTTTCCTCTGTTTGTCTAACACTCAAAGTTTGTTCCTATTCAGGTCTCAGCACGAGCTCTAACACTTTCCCTAATGTTTTCCGTGGCTCTTTGAGTGGTCCTTTCATCGCACCTACAGGGCCCTGTTTCAATATTATCCCCTTTGGCTGAACCAGTGCCATCATACCCTGCCAACCTCTTTTATTTTCTTGTAATACTTAACCTGCAGATATTACTTGTGACCTGTGTACACCTATCTTTCTGTCTTCAGCACTACATAGTAAGTCCCATAAAACCATGGTTCTTTGACTAGAGTCTGAAAAAGCGTGTGGGTGGCCATGTAAGGTGCAAGTATTGGCCCAGAGCAAAGAAGAGTGAAGAAACCCAAAGAAACACAGAAACAATAAGTCCATAGGGCTAATGGGTCACTCGAACCTCAGCCTCCACAACCTTGACACCAGAACTAGATGGTGCCCAGCTACTATTGCTGACCACCTTGAAAGGGATCACAATAGAAGGTCCTGGAAAGAGAGGGAGAAACATGTGGAATAAAACTCAAAATCATAAAAAAGATCAGATTTACTGGTCAGAATGAGACTGGTGGGACTTCCACGGTATGGTCCTAAGAAACTCTTTCAAGCCTGGAGCCAAACTCATTCCCATAGCTCAACTTTTAGCCAAACAACAGACAAGCCTAAGAGGTGACCAGCTAACCACAGGAGATGACAAAGGCAGCATGTGCACTAGGATAAAGCTCAGGAGGCAGGAAGGGATAGAAAAGAAGGCTGAAAGGAAACTGCAAACACAGGGAGAAAAGGGGAAGCAGCAGTGCTGTTACATGGTGGAGATGGAAATCAATGTTATACATCAAAATGTGCATGAATTGTTGAACACAAAACCAATTTGCTCTGTAAGCTTTTACCCAAACCATGGTAAAAAGCAAAAAAGTAAACAACATGGCTTTTGTCTACTATGTACCTACTGTCCACCAGTCCATGCAACAACAACAACAAATAATAATAATGTAAAAATTAAATGAATCAGTTTAAGCAGTGAGTTGTATAAACTCCTGTCCCAAGGAGTTAGCAAGGCATTCCAGTGGTTCAGACACACACCCTTTGGTAAATTTAGATGCATGAAACACTGGCATCCTATCAAGGCTGGCAAATAAATTTGAAAAGCAAACAATTAAACAGGAAATAAGGACATTTCAGTCTCTACTGTTCTCATTTGGACAGTGAATATCTAAGAGGATGAAAGGAGATGTGGTGATTTCCAAACTCATTTGGTTTTTGAGCCTTAGTTTGTAAAAATAGTTTTCAATTGTGATAAAAAAATACATATATAACACAGCCCTTGCCATTTAAACCAAAAGTCAAGATTACCGGCATATCTGAACTGAGAGATTTCAGACCCAAATGGAAAATTCCTTTTTTAATTAAATTAAGATTTAAATTTTTGCTTTTCTAAAGTAACAATTCACCACCCGTCTGTCAGCTTCTTATACTATGATGGCTTGTGTGTTGCTGTGATGCTGGAAGCTATGCCACTGGTATTTTAAACAGCAGAAAGGTCACCCATGGTAGACAGGTTTCAGCTGAGCTTCCAGATGAGGAGACTAGGAAGGAGAGGAAGACTACTTTTGAATATTTAGCCACTGGAAACCTTATGAATAGCAGTGGGACACATGGGATTTCTGACTAATTTGCTTGATGTTCACAGTGATGAAAGTGCTCGGCTGCTAACCAAGCAAGTCAGCAGTTCAAAACCACAAGCCACTCCCAAGGAGAAAGATGTGACAGTCTATTTCTAAGGATTTACAGCAGTGAGAACCCCATGGAGTCAATTTGAGTTGGAATCAATTCAGTGGCACTGGGTTTGGTTTGTACCTATGTCCTGTGCAGAAAAGGCTGGAGTGTGGGAGCACTGGCCCAGCAGAGACTCTCACAAGGCAGAAATCAGTGGATAGGTCAGGGCTACTCAGCCCAGGGTTAGGATGGTATCTGGGGGCACAGTCCTCAGCTCAACTGGGGCCAGATGGAGTGGCCTATGAGGCTGGAAAGAACGACTAAATAGTCCGTATACGGAATATTGGAACATAAGGAAGAGCACCAGAATATTGTCAGATATAGTGCCAGAACATAAGCCCCTTAGGTTGGAAGGCACTCAAAATACGACTGGGTCAGAGCTGCATCCTCAAAGTTGACTTGATCGTGATGATGCAAATGGAGTAAAGCTTTCAGGACCTTGATTTGCTGATGGAGCACAACTCAAAATGAGAAGAAACAGCTGAAAATATCTATTAATAAACAGGACATAGAATGTTGAATCTAGGAAATTTAAAGTTGCCAAAAATGAAACAGAACACATACACATTGATATCCTAGGCACTGGTGAGCTGAAATGAACTGGTATTGACCATTTTCAATCTGACAATCACAAGGTTTACTATGCTGTCAATGACAAACCGAAAAAGAATGGTGTCACACTCAAGATCAAAAAGAACATTTCAAGATCTAGCCTATGTTGTCTGTGATAGGATAATATCCATATGCCTACAAGGAAGACCAGTTAATAGCACTATTATTCAAATGCAAGCACCAAACACACAAGTCAGTGATGATGAAATGGAAGAATTCTACCAAATTCTTCAGTTTGAAATTGATAAAAACATGCAATCGAGATATATTGATAGTTACTAGTGATTGGAATGAAAAATATAATCTTGGTGATAGAAATGATGCTGGAAATCACATGATAGAATCTTGCAAGACTAATGACTTATTCATTGCAAATACGTTTTTTAAAACAACATGGACCTCACCAAATAGAATACACAGATATCAAATTGACTGGATCAGTGGAAAGAGAGAGTGGAAACACTCAATATCATTAGTCAAAACAAGGCACACTGTGGAAGAGACCATTAATTAATTGCTCATATGTAAGTTCAGTCTGAAGTTGAGGAAAATTAAAACAAGCCCATGAATGCCAAAACAAGGCTCTGGAATTGATGGAATATACAAATTGAAATATTTCAGCAAACCAATAAAGCACTGAAAACATTCATGCATCTATGCCAAGAAATTTGGAAGAGATCCATATTTGTGCCCATTCCAAAGCAAGGTGACCAAATGGAATGTGCAAATCATTGGACAATAGCACTAATATCACATACAAGTACAGTTTTGTGAAAAATAATGAAAAAGTGCATGCAATATTGACAGGGAACTGCCAAAGGTTCAAGCCAGATACAAATGAGGATGTGGAATGAGGAATATCATTGCTGACATCAGATGGATCTTGGCTGAAAGCAGAGAATACCAGAAAGATGTTTACCTGTGCTTTATTGACTATACAAAGACCCTCAACTGCATGGATCACAACAAGCTTTGGACAACATTGCAGAACATGAGTATTCTGGTATTAAGTAATTGTGCTCATGAGGAACCTGTAAATAGACCAAGAGGCAGTCATTTGAACAGAACAAAGGAACACTGAATGCTTTAAAATCAGGAAAGTTGTGTGACAGCGTTGTATTCTTTCACCATACGTATTCAATCTGAGCAATTAATCTGAGAAACTGGATTATATGAAGAAAAAGGTGGCACCAGGACTGGAGGAAGAATCATTAACAACCTGCAATATGCAGATGATACAACCTTGCTTGCTGAAAGTGAAGAGGACTTGAAACATTTACTGATGAAGATCAAAGACCACAGCCTTTTGTATGGGTTGCACTTCAATGTAAAGAAAACAAAAATTCTCAACACTGGACCAATAAACATTATGATAAATGGAGAAAAGATTGAAGCTATTGAAGACGTCATTCTTCTTGGATCAACTATCAACACTCATGGAAGCAGCAGTCAAGAAATCAAATGATGTATTGCATTCGGCAAATCTGCTTCACAAGACCTCTTTAAAGTGTTCAAAAGCAAAGATGTCAGTTTTAGGACTAAGGTGCACCTGATTCAAGCCATGGTATTTTCAATAGCTTCATACGGAAGTTGGACAGTGAGTTAGGATAATTGTAAATTGATGCATTTGAGTTATGGTGTTGGAGAAGAAGAGCACACAAATGTGTTGGTAGAATACAGCCAGAATGCTCCTTAGAAGCTAGATGGTGAGATTTTGTCTCTCATACTTTGGACATATTATCAGGAGGGACCAGTCCCTGGAGAAGGACATCATGCTTGGTAAAGTGGAAGGTCAGCAAAAAGTAGGAAGACTCCCAACGAAACGGGTTGGCTCAGTGGCAGCAGCAATGGGCTTGAGCATAACAACTGGTATTGTTATGAGGCTGGTGTAGGACTGGCCAGTGTTTTGTCCTGTTGTGTATAAGGTCGCTGAATTGGAACCAACTCGGTGGCACCGAACAGCAACAATAACAACAACAAAGAAGTACTCCACTCTTTTTGTCACAGTTTTAGTGCTTAAAAACCAAAGAAAGGGCACAGATCAAGACTTCTAATCTGGATAAAGAATTGCTTGCTGCCTGTTGTATTCTGTGCAGCTGGCCCCAGGGAAGGCACCTAGGTCAGCAGGAGGATAGGAGACAGAACAGATAAGTGTTTAATAAGATGGTTCTTGTTGTTAAGTGCCCTCGAGTCAGTTCTGACTCAAAGCGATCCTGTATAGGGCTTCTGAGGAGTGCCTGGTGAGTTTCAACTTTCTACCTTGTGGTTCAAATTGACCTTGCTGCCCAGTGCTTTATCCCACAGCGCCACACCAGGAATTCTTAAGGAGGCTAGAGCCTGTATATAATGTTGCAGTTAAGATAGGTATATATCAAGTCTTAGTTCATGTCCCGACTCCCATATTTCAGTCACTAAGGTTTTTCCACTATTAGCCCTTTGTAAGTCTGTAACTAAGGTAGACTGAATGGGTGCTAGTAGCATAGTGGATTACGAATTGGGCTGATAACCATAAGGTCAGCAATTTGAATCCACCAGATGCTCCATGGGAGAAAGATAAGACTGTAAACCTCCTGTAAAAATTGACAGCCTAGGAAACTTTATACAGGGTACCTGTGAGTCAGAACCGACTCTCTGACACACAATGATAACAAGGTAGGCTGAGTCCTGGGGATAAGGAGACAGAATGAAATTGTAACAGAAAATTGTTGTTGTTGTGAAGTGCTGTCGAGTCAATTCCGACCCATAGCGACACTGTATAGGGTTTCCAAGGAGCACCTGGTAAGCTTGAACCACCAACCCTGCATTTCAAACGAGTGTGCAGCCTGATGCATTAGTCCACAGAGCCACGACAGAAAATCAACCCCTGACAAAATGCTTTGTTCAACAACCCTTGAGATTTAACAATCTTAGAATACATGAAATGAGCTTACTGACATGCTTAAGCTTGTAGTTTAACAAACCTTTTAAACTTTTTCCACGTTTTCTTTCCCTCCTAAGTGCTGGCAAGCATAACTCCTTTCTGCAAAAAAACCGCTTACTTTTGTGTCCATCCCTCAGTCCCTGCAATTTGGAACATTGTACATCTTACATGGCTGGCTGTAATGTCTCCCCACTTCAAAATGATTCTATGCCTCCAATAAATTTCTATTTTAATTTCTAGCAGGGCATCAGTCTAATGCTTTCACTAACACAGTCCCAAACAGAAACTCAGAACCCCAGAGGCAATATCTCTCTAATTTCCCTTTCCCTCAGTCCATGGTAACAACTAATAAATGTTTGTCTCTGTACATTTGCCTATTCTGTATATTTCATATAAGTGGGATCATGCAGAGTTCTTTTGTCTCTGACTTACTAAATTCAGCATTGTATCTTCAAAGTTTATACATGTTCTAAACATGTATCAAGAATTCCTTTCTCAAAAAAAAAAAAAGAATTCCTTTCTCTTTAGGACTGGATATGATTCCACTGAACAAAATACCACATTTTGTGTATCCATTCATTTGTTGATGGACATTTGGACAGTGTCTACCTTCTGCCTACTGTAGGTAATGCTGCAATATTAATTAATATTATTAAGATGTCAATACTATACAAAGTAATCTATAGATACAACATATATATGCATATAGATAATGGAATAGAATTGAAAGTCCAGACACAAATCCATGTATCTGTGGTCAATTGATTTTTGGCAAGGGTGCCATCCAATGGAAAAGAAAGTTTTTTAAATTAACAGTACTGAGACAACTGGATTTCCACATGCCAAGAAGGAAGTTGGACTCATACCTTCAACCACATACAAAAATCAATTCAAAATGAATAAATGACCTAAACGTAAGAACTAAAACAAAAAACCTTATAAGGAAACACAGGTGTAAATCTTTATGACCTTGTTTTTGACAATGGATTCCTAGAAATGACACCAAAAGTAGTAAGAAAAAAGAGATAAATTGAGTTTTGTCAAATTTAAAAATTTTTGTGTATCAAAGGACATTACCAGAATGTGAAAAGATAACTAATAAGAGAAAATATTTGGGAACCATATATCTAACATAGTTTTAATGTCCAGAATATATGAAGAACATACAAAACTCAACAAGAAAAAGACAAACTACCCCATCACACAATGGGTAAATGGTTTGAATACACATAGCTCTAAAAGAGATATACAAATGGCCAAAGAGCATTTGCGAAGGTGCTCAACCTCATTAGTCATTGTTGTTGATGTTAAGTGCTGTTGAGTCCGCTCAGACTCATAGTGACCCTCTATATTGTACAGGGTTTCCAAAGAACAGTAGGTAGGTTTGAACTGCCGACCTTGAAGTTAGCAGTCCAGTGTTTATATACAGTGTCACACCAGGACTCCATTAGCCATGGTTGTTGTTATTAAATGCCATCAAGTTGGTTCTGACTCATAGCTACCCAGTATAGGGTTTCCTAGGAGCGACTTGTAAATTTGAATTGCTGATCTTCCCACTAGTCGTTGTTGTTAAGTGCTGTCAAGCCGATTCCGACCCATAGTGACCCTGTATAGGCTTTCCAAGGAGCAGCTGGTGAGCTTGAACCACCGACCTTGCAGTTCAAATGGCTTTGCAGTCTGTGCATTAACCCACAGTGCCACACCAGGGCTCCCACTAGTCATTTGTTGTTGTTGTTGTTATTAAGTGCGGTTGAGTCAATTCCGACCCATAGTGACCCTGTATAGGGTTTCCAAGGAGTAGCTGGTGAGCTACACTGACCTTGCATTTCAAACAACTTTGCAGTTTGATGCATTAGCCCACAGCACCACATTAGTCGTTTGTTGTTCTTAAGTGTCGTCGAGTCGATTCCGACCCATAGCGACCCTGTATAGGGTTTCCAAGGAGCAGCTGGTGAGCTTGAACTGCCAACCTAGCAGTTCAAATGGCTTTGCAGTCTGTGCATTAACCCACAGTGCCACACCAGGACTCCCACTAGTCATTAGGGGAATGTAGTTTACATTACACAATAAAATACTTCTAGCCGCTTTCCACAATATCTATGGATATTATCCTGACATAGCATTGTACTTCAAGACAAAGATTGTGAAAAGCTCTTTTTGATGATGAAAGCCACACCATTCTGCTTCAATTTTGCATTCTTGATGCAAAAACCATGTGGACACTGTGTCTGACTTTCCTGGCTTCACAAGGGGGAAAGAGAACCAAATTCAAAATAAGCCCAAGGCCGATTCCTATAAAGCAAAGTCAGACATGCTTCCACCCTACAATCTTCTTTATTCTATTCTGACACCAATCACTCCCCCTCTACCCCAGCACTCTCTGCTTCATATTTGGGTTTGATAATCTACTGCAATGGCCACACACAGAACTCATAACAATGCTCACAATGATTGGGGTTTATTAGGGAACTGAACAGAGTGTATTTCAAGATCAAAACCAACTCAGGGTGCAGCAGTTCTCCAGTCAGGAATGCCTCTTATTTGTCATACTGCAGGTAAGCATCACTCTTGTCTTCAGTCTTTCAGCCATGTGGTCCCTTGGCCTCTACCTCAGTCCATCAGCTTAGTGCTGTCCACAGCTGCTCTGTCTCTCTATGCCACTGCCTCTGACATCGCCACTTTTCTAGGTAGGGATCTCAGGCTCCACTCTTGCTCTTTCTTCTTGATGGTCCAGGGATCTTCCATCTCTGCTTTTGAGATGACTGCTTTTATACCTAGCTGGAGGGCAAAACTAACCAATCCCAGCCTTAGAGTTCTGACTACCTTATTGCATGGTCCCACGGCACATAACATCATCAACAACAACCAAATCTCTTGGTGGGAATTAAGAAGATATTTGATAGAAAAGTCATATCCAGTAAATTCAAGTTACCATACTTGGCATGGTAAACCATATGATTGTCTGATTCTAAATGGTAAATACCAGTCCATTTCAGATCACTAATGCTTACAATATTGATCTTTATGCATCCCCTTTCATTTTTGACAACTTCTAATTTATTATATTATATTCATATTTCTTATATTTCACATTCCAATTACTAATGGATATTTGCATTGTTTCTTCTTATTTTGAAATGTGCCAAATTAGCAAATGAAGATCCTAAAAGCTTTTGCTTCCTTCACATCATTAAGGTCAATTTCACTTTGAAGACATAGCTCTTTTTTGAGTGTCTTCCAACCTGAGGGGCTCATCTTCTGGTACTATATTTGACAATGTTATATTGTTATTCATAAGGTTTTCAATGGCTAACCATTCATAAATGGCCTGCCTCTCCTTGTTCTTAGTGTCTTAGTCTGGAAGCTCCACTGAAATCTGTCATCTGCTGGTATTTAAAATACCGGTGGCATAGATTCCAGCACCACAGCAACACACAAGCCACCGCAGTATGACAAAGTGACAGACGAGTAGCTCAAACATGCAATTAAGATGAATCTGTCATTACTGGTGATTGGAATGTGAAAGCTGGAAACAAAAAGAAAGGATCAGTAGTTGGAAAATAAGGCCTTGATGATAGAAATTATACTGGAGATTACACGACAGTATTTTGCAAGACCAACAATTTATTCATTGCAAATACCTTTTTTTTTTGGACAACAAAAACAGTGACTATACAATGTGGACCTCACCAGATGGAATGAATACACAAGGAATTAAACTGACTACATCTGTGGGAAGAAAACCTTTGGTAGCACAGTGGGTTATTAGTTGGGCTACTAATTGCAAGCTCAACAGTTTGAAACTACTCCTCGTTCTGTGGAATAAAGATGAGGCTTTCTATCTCTGTAAGGAGCTCTGGTAGCGTAGTGGTTACGAATCGGGCTGCGAACCTTAAGGTTAGCGGTTCGAAACTACCAGCCACTCCGCGGGAGAAAGATGAGGCTTTCTACTCCCGTAAAGATTTACACCCTCGGAAACCCTGTACAGGGTCGCTATGGGTCGGAACTGACTCGACGGCACTTAACAACAACAAGGATTTATAGCTGTGGAAACCCTATCCAGGGTCACTATGAATCAGAACTGACTCCATGGTATATAACCACCATACACATGTACCTCACAAGATATAATACACAACACAGGAATCAAGCTGATTATACCTGTGGGAAGAGAAGCTGAAGAAGCTCAATATAATCAGCCAAAATAAGAACAGGGGCCAACTGTGGAACATCATTTAAAATTAAAAAAAATTTTTAAAAATGTTTTATTGTGAATTATGTGATAGATTACATGGGAGAACATTAGCTTTACATTCATCCTATTGTATATCGTTTCATTGCCATGGTTACAAGCCCCTCCATGCATCATCAGCCAACCAAAGGATATACACTACAAGCCTGCACCCCTGGTCGTCAGCACACAGCCCCGCTCTCTCTCTGGGTCTAAAGTCCCCAGCCACTCCATCTCTCCACATCATCGTCTATGCCTCCATCTCTGGCATCACTGATTCTCTGGGTAGGGTCCCTCTCTCTGCTCTTCTCCCTTGATGGTCCCAGGGACCTCTGCTCCTAGACAGCAAAGTCAATCACTCCCCTCCTTTTGCTACCAAACATCTACCTTTACATTTCCAACCCTCACAATCAGTCCTGATAATAACTATTTACTATTGTATCATAAGAGATCTATCTGCATCTCCTTTCATCAACCCTGCCCATACAGAATGGATACCACTCAGTGGAGATTCTACCTTCCTCCATGCCGTCTGGACCTAGGCTCCCTCTTGAAAGCTTGTTAGCCAGTCACTTCTTGCCTTTGTAGGCCCTCCCATTTTGGATAGCCAATGTCCAAGTTGCCCATCCCTGTCTACTCTGTGTATGGAGGGGGTGGGAATGATCCTCGCTATAAAGATTCACTCCCTCTTTTGAGCTACTGCATCCATAGGTGTAGGTCAAGTTCATCAAATTGTATCAGATTACTCTTTTTCTCCTCTTCTGTCTTCTTCTAGTTCTGCTCTGATCATCCAGTCTACAAGTGTGGGTGTTCTTATGCATATGCCCTCTCTTCTTATCAGTTGGATGCTTCACTCCCCACTCTAGTCCTCTGTGGCTATGTCACTGACTCTGGGGCCAAGAGTCCCCAGGTCTTGCCACACTTGGCCAACCAGGTCTCCACCCAGATTCACAGAAGTCTATTGAACGTTGTAGGGCTTAGCTCTCAACTTCATTGCTGTTTGTCCCTCACTTCCCCTTATCGGTGACAAACGTGGTCACCAATCAGAGCGTGTATTCCTATTGAGTCTTAGTCTTAGAAGGGTGTTTGCCCTGAGGGGACCCAACCACTTGCCTTGATGTCTCCTGGGTGAGCAATTTGCTTGTTCTTGTAGTAATCTGTCGGACTGCCTATATTGTTTTGCATTTTTCCTGTCTGTCTTTCTTACAAGATGTGTCTTCTGTTCTTCTAGCCACTCCAGGCTGGTCTGTTTGTCCTTTCAAGTGGAAATTTCCCACCTCAGAAGATTCTGGATGTGGTTCAGGATTCCACTTATGGTCTTATGTAATGCAGTGGCTCTGCAGGAAGCCTCCTTCACTGGGCACATTGTAGCCCCATTTTAGGTATTCCAACCAGTTATAGGCAGAAGACAGACTTAAATGCTTTCTATGGTGATATTTCTGGCTATTCCTTTCCCATCAAGTGTCTATTTTATAATGGTATGCCAGGGAAAGCAAGATTCAAAAGACAGCCAAGCATCTTAACATTATTTCCCCCCTCTTTCCCATTCCAACCATGTCTCAATCCCTGTATACCAGAGCCCTGCTTGGAACATAATTTTTTTTATATGCAAGGTCAGGCTGAAGAAAATTTAAATTACTTCACAACATCCCAAATATAACCTGCATTCAGAGACTATCTCAAGAACAGATTTGATGCATTACACACTAATGACTGAAAACCAGAAGAGTTATGTGATGACATCAAGAACATCAGACATGAGGAAAGCAAATGGTCACTAAAAGACAGAAAAAGAAGAAAAGACAAAGATGAATAGCAGAAGATACTCTGAAACTTGTTTGGGGCGTAGAGAAGCTAAAGCAAATGGAAGAAATGATGATGCAAAGAGCTGAAAAGGATGGTCAGTATTTTGTTAGGCTTTGCATTGGGTCACTATGAGTGGGAACTGACTTGACGGCACCTAACAACCACAACAACAGGAGCCAGAGAAAAGCAGAGTCTATGTTTAGATGGCCCTGAGCTTCTGTCAATTTTTGTGGAATAATTTAGATGTAGACAATCATAGTTACAACATGATGAACATTACCAATATCAATGAATTCTACATGTAAAAAATGTTGACTTGACAAATGTTCTATTATACCTATTTACAATAAAATAGAAAAATGTAAAAGCATAAACCTCCAGTGAAACAAGTTATATTAAAAACCACGATAAAAATAAAAACCACACAGACAAAATGTTGTAATGTTAAAATGAACATCCCATTTATATAACACTAAACTGGAATTATATTGAGAAATCAGGACAGCAATTCAATCTGAGTGTCTACTACATGACATGAATTACACATTTATTTCCATTTAAGGACAAGTTAATATTGGAGCAGATACAGAAGAAAGCCTACCTTAAGTTGGTACCAATTCAAACAAGGTGACAATTTCCTTTAGAGAATTTTGTGTGGAGATGAATGGAGAGCTGCAAACAATGGTGATGCCTGGGGCCCATCCTTGGGAATTCAAACTTAATTACATAAGGTGGGGCCTGGGCTTCTGTCCTCACTACTATTCCTACTATTTTACCTTTCACTATTTCTTTCTTCTTTCACTTCTCTCCCTCTCCTCCACTTCATTCATCTCCGTCCCCTTCCCCCCAACAAAAGACTCTCCAGTGGAATATTGAAAATAAAAAGGTGCTAATTGGCATCCTTATCTGTTCCAAGTCTCAAAAAGAAAATGTTCATCTCACCACTAAAGACATTTGTGATTTTAAAGATAGATATTCTTTATCAGAAGAGCCCTGGTGTGGCACTGTGGGCTAATGCGTTGGACTGTAAAGTCGGTTTGAACCACAAGGTTGACAGTTCTAGCTCACCAGTCACTCCTTGGAAACCCTATACAGGGTCGCTATGGGTTGGAACTGACTCAATGGCATTTAACAACCACAACAATCAGATTAAAGACACTCTTCTTTACTTCTATGTTCTTATTTTTAGACATGAATGCTGAATGGATTTTATCAAATGTTCTTATCCACTTTTTGAAATGATCATAAATTAAACCAACCTTTCACTTGTGAAATCAATGCAATTTAGTAATTTGTTTTATCTGTTTAATATATCATTGGGTTCAAAACGATACTATTTTGTTAAGGATTTTTACACGTACTGATTGGACAGACCTGTCATCTCGCTCTTGTAATGTCCTTGTCAGGTTTTCATTAAGCTTGTTTCAGTAACGCTATAGGACTACCAATCACAAGGTTGGTGGTTCAAATGCTCCTCAGATGCCCTATACAGGGTCGTTATGCGTCAGAACTGACTTGGAGGCACTTAACAACATGAAGTTTCATAAAATAAACTGGAGAGTCTTCTTTTTCTCTTCTCTGGAAGACTGGGTATGATTAGTACTATTTCTTCCTTATATATTTGCTGAAAGTCATTTGAGATAGATGTTTTCATTACATTGTCTTATAATTAAGCACACATACTATATGCATGTATGTGTGTGTGCATGCATACACTCTGATCAGAGAAAGGGCAACAACAATTTCTTATGCTATCTGTTTTGATCTCTTTCCATGACCTTTTCTTTCTATTTTAACTTTTTATCATGAATTGGGTGCAGGTTTACAGAGATCAGTTTTCCATTCAATAGGAACTGGACAATAAGCACATATACATTTCATCTCATTAACTGCAATCCCTACAATATAACATCACTGATCCCACCTCCTCCCTGTGTTTTCTATTTCCATTCATTTCTTTCCTAGCCCTTCTAAACTTTGTCCTTGAGTAAATGCTGCCTTTTTAAAAAAAATCTCAAATGGGTGATTATTCTAAGGTTTGCATACTTCCCTAGTGTTACTGTTTCCTTATAGAACTGTCTCACTGTTTGACTGAAAATTGATCCATGGGAGTGAGTTCAGTTCAGACTAGGGGCACAGTCTCAGGGGTTTCACCAGTCTCTATGTGACCAGAAAGCCTAGTCTTTTCATGATTTTGTGTTTTATTCCACAGTTTCTCCCACTCTATCCAAATCCTTCTATGTGACCCTTCTGAAAGCAGTTGGTAGTGGTAGTTGGGCACCACTGGTTTTTCTGGTCATAGAGGCTGATGTTTTTGTGGTCCATTAGTCCATCAGACTAATTGTTTCCATCTGTCTTCAGTATCTTCACTCTTCTTTCCTCCGGACAGGGAGAGACCAAGAGATGCACCTGATCTAGAGTTTTAAGAATCCAGTCACTACTTACCAAAGTAGGATGTCTTTGTGGACTCACCAAAGTAGGATGCCAGTTGACCTCGGTGTACTCCAAGACTATGGTCCTGAGCCCCAGGCCTACTGACTCATTTCCTCAAGGTTTTTCATTATGTCTAAGAGGTTTACATAACTTTGACCCCTTGGAGGAGTCCTGGTGTGGTGCTATGGGTTAATGTACTGAACTGCAAAGTCGGCTTGAACTGCAAGGTCGGCGGCTTGAACTGCAAGGTTAGCTTGAACCACAAAGTCGGTGTTTCAAGTTCACCAGCCACTCGTTGGAAACCCTATACAGAGTCACTACGGGTAAGGACAGTTCTGGGATAGCACTGCGGGTTAATGCACTGGACTGGAAGGTAGGTTTTGAACAACAAGGTCAGTGATTCAAGCTCACCAGCCGCTCCTCAGAAACCCTATACAGGGTTGCTATGAGTCAGAACTGACTCGACAACACTTAACAACATAATGGGTCAGAACAGACGCTCAATGGCACTTAACAACAACAACAACAACAATGTTCCACCTCATCATTTCCATTACCTTCTGAGCAGTCTGTTTCCCTCTGTGCCTTTGGGCACAGTTCTCCTCTATTCATATGATTGCCTCTGTCCATTTCCTTGTATCAGTAATTATCTCTCTTATTCAAAATTTGAGTCAGTCACCTTTCTCATTATCATGAATATTTTTGGTTTTTCATATGCAGCACTCTGAATTTTCTTTAGGGAACAAATGTCCCCTACTTTCAATTCCAGGAGTGTTGTGCAACCTAGGCCTGAGTGAATCTGTGCATGCCATCCACTTGGCCACATAACTGCTTTAAAGACAGATATGTCCTGGTTCAACATATAAATGGAAAAAAATCCTTAGCATGATTTTCTTGACTTTTTTCTCACCAATGCAATTTCAATTTTTAAAAGCTTTGTCATAATACCCACCCCCTGCCATTGTCCTATGTCCTTCAAGAAAATCTATCAAAAGTTACCCCCCTTGGATTTACAAAAAAAATCACCATAGCCTTCCAAACTGGCTTCTCTGTCTTGAAGTTAGCTTACTTAGCAAATCCCCTCAGAAGACACTGCTTTGATTGGACCCTGCTCTCTGGATTGTATTGGTAAATTCAAGACTAGCCCCTGGTTATGATTTGTTTCACACAATTGTCTTAATTAGCTTTATTTTTGCTTAAAGAGCTGATGGAAAGATAAGCTGTTTGAGCTAGCTGATTGTACAATGCTTTTGGCACCTATTTCAGCCAAGCTGTTCACGGGAAATTCTGTGTGAGATCCCAATCACGAGCTATGGCATCAGTGGTAATTCTTTAGTCTTCCTTCACCAGCTTCTGGATTTTAGCCATAGTTCCTTTTTATTTGTCAAGATTGATGGTCTTCTCTCTCTTTGCCCATCTTTGAAGTGTTCCAGACCTCTCTACTCCCTTGAAATGCTTGATCCATTTTAAAACTTTTGTTTTCCACGAGGCAGCAGGCCTGTAAACTTGTGGCAAAGCCTCAATGATTTGGGAAGCTGTCCACTTGAGTTTTGTTACCCTTTTCCCAAATCACTCAAAGGAAATTCTAGAACTGAAAAATAATCAAAATTAAAGTTAACACACTCATATAGTTCACAAGGAGTCCTGGTGTGGTACTATAGGTTAAGCACTGGAATGCTGACCACAAGGCCAGTAGTTCAAACCTAGGGTTGCTATGAATCAGAACTGATTTGATGGCACTTACTACAACAAAAATAACTCAAAAAACAATGCTCTATACCCTATTTTTATGAATAGCAACTATGGTCTTAAAAATTTATAAGCAACAAAGGCAAGCAAATCAGATTAAGCTTGGATTTCTCAACAGAAACCATGAAGGCAAGAAGGCAATGGGAAGAGATATATAAAACCCTGAAAGAAAAAAACTGCCACACAAGAATCCCCTACCCAGCAAAGCTGTCAATCAAATACGATGGTGTAATCAAAACATTC
>NW_006408887.1:379269-437908 GCF_000296735.1 Chrysochloris asiatica | reverse complement strand
TTTTTTTGTTTGTGTGTTTTTTAAAAAAAGCTAAAGTGGATAGCGAGAAATACTTTTAACTGATGGTATATGGAGGGAATTATAATCAATGTAATGAAACAAGTTATATGAATTGTTGAATGTGAATGATGATGTGCCCTGTAAACTTTCACTCAATCCACAATAAAAACCTTAAATTAACAACAACAAAAAACAAACAAAAAACTTACAAGCAGCTATCTAAGGTCATCTGTTGGTCTCTCCCTATCCAGAGCAAAGCAGAATAAACAAAATCAAACACACAAAGAAACAATTAGTTCAATGGACTAACAGACCATACAAACTTCAGCTTTCATGCCCCTGAGACCAGAAGACATAGATAGTGTTTTCCTATCATTGCTGAGCACTCTGAAAGGGATCACAATAGAAAGTCCTGGATAAAGTGGGAGTAAAATGTGGAACAAAACTCACAGTCATAAAAACGGTGAGGCTTACTGGTCCTCTAGAGGCTATAATCCTTAGTTATAATCCTTCAGACTTGGACTGTACTCCACTCCCTCTTCACCACCTAGACAGCCTAATAGGGTGAACAGTAACATTAGGGAAGTGTACACTTCTTAGATCAGTCAACCACCAGATAAAAAGGACAGCATTCATGCAGGGATAAATCTCAGAAGGCAAGAATGAACAGGAAAGATGGATACATGGAAGTGGTAAACTCAGGAAGTAGGAAGAGCACTCTTACGTTGTGGGGATTGCAATCAATGTTATGAAAGAAAATGTGTATGTATTGTTGAATGAAAATCCATTTAGATCTATAAACTTACACTCAAATCACAATAAAAAGTTAAAGATAATAAATGAATCTGAATCCTATCCTTGTAGATTAAGGAGTTTGGAAGCATAGTGGTTACAGGTTGGGCTGCTAACCTCAAGGTAAACAGCTCAGAATTACCAGCTGTTCCACAGAAGAAAGGTAAGGTTTTCTGCTCCTGTAAAGATTTATAGCCTCAGAAACCCTATGCAGGGTCACGATGTGTCAGAACCTACTCCATGGCATATAGCCAAGCAACCAACCAACCAACTTTGTAGATTAGCAATAAAACACCATTAGGGGTGAAATACAACCAGTTTAGCACAAGCTCTATCACCAGGAGAAGAACAATGTGGGTCCCAGCACTGGGTCCCCAGCAGGCAGTTGGAGGTGGCAGAGCACTGACAGAAATTCTCCCTTGTATGAATTTCACTAAAGCATCCCTTTTTTATTCCCTGTATTTTTCCTTTTTATAAACTTTGTATTTTTAATATTAATATAGCCACTGATATTCTTTTGATTAGTGTTTGCATGGTGTACCTTTTACCATGGGTGATGGCTAATTTTATATATCTATTTGATTAGGTTATGGAGTCTAGTTGTTTGGTTCACCACTAGTTGTTGCTATGAAGGTATTTTGCAGATGTGGTTACTGTTTACAATCAGTTGGCTTTAAATAAAGGAGATCTGCCTTTTTAAATATGAGTAGATTCATTCCATTAGTTTAAGAGGTTTCCCAGAGAAGGAATTCTGTTTTAAGACTAACATAGAAACCCTGCCTGAGTTTCTAGCCTGTTGGCCTGTCCTACAGATTTGATCTCAAGTACAATATTAACTCCTGCTGAAGGTTCTAGAATACTGGCCTGCCCTATAGATTTAGGACTTGCTATTCCCAATGATCCTAAGTTTTTAAGTCAATTTCTTAAAAATCAATCTATCTGTGTGTGGGTGTATGCTATTTGTTCTGTTTCTCTGGAGAATTCTGATTGATAAATTATCCTTTTTTTCCTCAATCAACCCACACCATTAATACAAGTAATATCTGACTTCCGATGTGTTTGAGTTATGAAGAATCACACTTAATGAACATCAGTGTATCTAGAACATTCTATCTTCTCAGGAAGAAACTGCATACATGAGGTATGGAAAAAATTACTGAGCTATGTAAACATGCTCCAAGCATCTGATTAGGATACTGTGACAGAAGAGATCAGTTGAAAAATGCAGCAAGAATGGTGAACTGAGAACCTGATATCATTGATGTGGAAGAGCACATATATTATGAGGCAAGAAAATTGCCAGGTCAGCACTGAATGGATTTTGAAGAGGAAAGGGATGCTGAAGAAGTAATATGAGGAAGAAGAAAGAAAAAGTTGTCAAAATTTTACAGTGAAAGAATTAACTGGAGTTTTGTCTACAGTAAACCAGGGGCTTCAATTGCTTGAAAACAAGGACCCAGATCGCTTGGCAAACACTGACCTCTTGGCTAAAGTCAAATGATAGATTTGGGAAGCAGAGCAATGTTACTATAAAATATATGACAAGAAAAGAAAAGGATCGTACATAAAACTCTCACTAATTTTCTGACTAGAAACACCACCTCTATTCCCAGAGATAATCCAGATGGCCCAGAGCCTTCCACAAGTGGAGTTATTACTGCAACTGAAAAACTGCTAACATTGTCCAACTCTTTTTCACAACCGGAATAAATTTGTGTGTATTTTTATGAGTCCTGGTGTGGTGCTGCAGGATAATGCGCTGAACCGTATGGTCAGTTTGAACTGCAAGGTCGGTAGTTCAAACCCACCAAGCACTCCTAGAAAACCCTATACATGGTCTCTATAAGTCAGAACCAACTTGATGGCACTTAACCGCAACAACATTAAAATATACCTGTGCCTTTATACTTAATGTTTCCAATCCTCCAATATAAATAAATAATGGATTTATAAAGATATTGATAATAAAAAGTAATAATAGTGAAAACTAAAAGAAAAAAGAAAAAGAGATTCCTACCTTAGGTTGAAACTGACTTATGTTGTTGTTGTTGTCAGATGTTATTGAGTAGGAACCAACTCATAGCGACCCCATGCACAGCAGACCGAAACAATGTCTGATCCTGGGCCAATCTCACTACCGCCGCCACACTGGACGCCATCAATGATGCTACCTGGCTGATCCATCTCATTGGGGATCTTCCTCTTTTTCTCTGACCCTCCATCTTACCCAGCATGACATCCTTCTCCAGCGACTGTTTCCTCCTGACAATATGTCCAAAGTATGAGAGTCGAAGCTTAGCCATCCTGGCCTCCAAGGAGCACTCTGGCTACACTTCTTCCAAAACAGATCTATTGGTTCTTTTGGCAGTCCATGGCACTTTTAGTATTCTCCTCCAATACCACAACTCAAAGGCATCAATTCTTCTACGATCTTCCTTATTCACTGTCCAGCTTTCACATCCATATGAGGTTATTGAAAATACCATGGCTTGGGTAAGGCACACCTTAGTCCTCAAGCTGACATCTCTGCTCTTCAACACTTTAAAAAGTTCCTGTGCAGCAGATTTGCTCAATGCAATATGTTGTCTGATCTCTTGACTACTGCTTCCACAAGTGTTGATAGTTGATCCAAGAAGAATGAAGTCCTTGACAACTTTAATCTTTTCTCCATTGATAACAATGTTGTTTATTGGTCCAGTGGTGAGGATTTTTGTTTTCCTGACATTGAGATGCAACTCATACCGAAGGCTGTGCTCTTTGATCTTCATCAGTAAATGTTTCAAGTCCTCTTCACTTTCAGCAAGCAAGGTTGTATCATCTATATATTGCAGGTTGTTAATGAGTCTTCCTCCAATCCTGATGCCACGTTTTTCTTCATAGAACCCAGCTTCTCATATTATTTGCTCAGCATACAGGTTGACTAAGTATGGTGAAAGAATACAACCTTGTCGCACACCTTTCCCAATTTTAAAACATTCAGTGTTCCCATGTTCTGTTCGAACAACTGCTTCTTGGTCCAGGTACAGATTCCTCAGAAGTACAATTAAGTGTTCTGGAATACTCATACTTCTCAATGTTGTCCATAGCTTGTCATGATCCACACAATCGAAAACCTTTGCGTAGTCAATAAAGCACAGGTAAGCATCTTTCTGATATTCTCTGCTTTCAGCCAAGATCCATCAGACATCAGCAATGATATCTCTCGTTCTACGGTCTCTTCTGAATCCAGCTTGAACCTCTGGAAGTTCTCTGTCAATGTATGATTGTAGCCGTTTCTGTATTACCTTTAGCAAAACTTTACTCGCTTGAGATATCAAAGAGATTGTCCAATGATTTCCGCATTCCGTTGGGTCACCTCTCTTTGGAATGAGCACAAATATGGATCTTTTCCAATCAGTCGGCCAGCCTTTTGGCTAAGATCAAGTGTGAAACTGACTTATAGCAAGGTTGTTTTTTAAAAAAAAAAATCTATTCCCATAACATCTGCCTTTTAATGAACACATAAAGACCAATTACATTTAATTACTGGCAGTCTCCAACTTACGACATATTTGAATTATGACAAACCACACTTATGATTGCATCTTGTTTTGTGCATGTTATCATTAGTAATTCTTTACCAATATCATAACTCAAGGTCAATTTTTCTATGGCCTTCCTTATGCTAGGTTTCACAGGCATATGAGGTGATTTAAAATACCATGTCTTGTGTCAGGTGTATATTAAATTTATCACGGATTGCCAGAAAAATGAAAAATCTGTGTTGGAAGAAGTAGAGCCAGAATGTTCCTTAGAAGTCAGGAAGGTAAGACTTCATTTTATGTACTTTGGACATATTATCAAGAGGAACTACTTCCTAGAGAAGGACATCATGCGTGGTAAAGCAAACGGTCAGTGAGTAAGAGGAAGACCCTCTTTTTTGCTGAAACTTTCAACATTTGATTCAAATACTTATTCATGCATTTTTAATAATAGTTGCTTTTCAAGTCTGTCACATGGTTTGAACATCTACAAGGGGGTTTCAAAAATTCATGGAAAAATGGGATTAAAAGATAATGGGTTTTCCCCCACAAACTTTTTGAAGCCTTCGTAGATGTCATCTTGTCAATGGCATGCGCTGACTGTCTCTTCCCATGCAAGTTGGCATTTCCATGATTTTTAATATGTTGAGTAATTTTAGAATATATTCTGAACATCTTGAATAGCATTATGAGACTCTGGGTATAGTTTAAGACCTACAGTGAATGTTGATATTTTTGCTTTACCAGGCAAATGACCTTGTGAGATTCAGCATAGGCTGCCTTCTATGGGTGCTCCATGCAGTACTGATCTGATCTAAAATGTGTGCTACTGAGGTCAATCTGGAACCTGGTAGAGGTTTACAGAATACCTTATTTCTTAAAAAATATTTGGTAGCGTAGTGGTTACGAATCGGGCTGCGAACCTTAAGGTCAGCAGTTCGAAACTACCAGCCGCTCCACGGGAGAAAGATGAGGCTTTCTACTCCCGTAAAGGTTTATACCCTCGGAAACCCTGTACAGGGTCGCTATGGGTCGGAACCAACTCGATGGCACTTAACAACAACAACAATTAAGATCAGATCCATACATGCATAGGTTGGAGGTTAGCCCAGGAGTTCACAAACAACTTTACGGAGTTGCTTCCCAAGCTTTTCATGAACTCCAAGATTTAAGTTCCCTGAGACTACTCTTTTTGAATCTCTGAGCAGAAATCACCCACTTTGATAATTGTTCCAAGCATGCCCAAGTGGCAGGAGGATGAAGCAAGGAAAAAAAAAAAAATGAGTTTTTGGCTCTGCGCTATTAGTCAAAGCTCCATTCAACACAAAGAAGATTCTTCCCATCATGGTTTTATTACCTACTGGACAAAGAGAATGAGGAAAAGAAAAACATGGGGGAAGCATGTCCCCCAGTTTTAGGAGTTCCCTTTCCTGCTTCACAAGCCTGAATTCCGGAGTTTCCCCTGGATTGCTCTGTCTGCACCGAAGTGCTCACTTCTGCCTGGGAGATGCCAGAGGAGAAAATGCAAAGCTCACTGCTGGGTCAGTGGTACTTTGAATTCTGGTTTACTTCCCTGATCTTCTGGTTTCTATTATTTTTCAGAGTCCTCAAACAATTGTGTCATGCATCTGTCCAGGTTTCATAGTTACATTCAGTGGAAGAGAAAGAGAATCAGAACTCTTCTAGATATTGTACTTACAAAACTGTTTCGGTAATTTGAGGCCTAGAATAATAACACTTGCTGCAGAAGAATTTGTTTGATTCTGCCTAAGGGACACAGCATTCCAAATTCACCTTAATGAGGGGATGAACCGCTTTGAGGGTGAGCTCCTGTCTATTTCCAGCTGACCCTTCCTCCTATAGCACAGCCCTTCAGAAAGGGCTCCAACAGGATCAGGCTCCTGGCCCTGGACTACAGGCCCCCTTTCTGTAGGCTACCAAGGCTGTCAGAGCAATGCGCAACCTCTAAGTTACCCGTGCAGGAATTGTGAAATGCCACCAAGGGAAAAGTGGACCATAACTGATTTCATATCCCTAGGTTAGCAACCTCCCTGGATCTTGGTCTATCATCAGATTTCTCTAATGTGTTCAGGCAGATGATTTTAATAATTTGTCCAATTTTTTAGTTGTGCTTTGTTGTTAAGTGTTGTTGAGTCGACTCAGTGATCCTGTATAGGGTTATTGAGTCTGTATATCTTTGTAGGAACAGAAAGCTTTATCTTTCTCTCCAGAGCAGTTGGTATGCTTGAACTGTTGATCCTATGGTTTGCAGTCCAGGGTTTATCCTAAAGAACCACCACACTCCTTAGTTATCCTTGTTGTTAAGTATTGTTGAGTCAGTTCCAATTATATAGGTCTTCTAAGGAGCTAGTGGGTTTGAACCGCCAACTTTGTGGTTAGCAATCTAGTGCTTATCCTACAGTGCCACACCAGGACTTGTTGTTGTTAAGTGCTGTGGAGTTGGTTTTGATTCATAGAGACCCTGTACAGGGTTTCCAAGGCTAGAAATCTTCAAGTAGCAGAAAGCCTCATCTTTCTCCTGCAGAGAAGTTGATGAGCTTGAACCACTGATCTTATGGTTCACAGTCCAGTGCTATCCTACAGAACCACTGTGCTGGATAGTTAATCCAAATGACAAAAAAAAAAAAAAGTCCCTGGAAAAGGTGAACCTTTTCTTTTTATATTGATAAAGAAACTGGCTTAGAATGATTTTCTGAGGTCATTGAGCATGTAGATGAAGAGCTAACATTTAACTCCAGGTCATGCTCTCTTAACCACTACCCTATACCGACTCCACTGAAATTTAGCTTTAGTGTTACAAGATTGTTTTCAAAATTAATTGTGTGTGCGTGTTACAACCAAGAATTAATGCATGAATATATGCTTATTTTAAAAATGGAACTATTACAGATACCACCAACTTCTCGCTTAATTTCTCACTCCAAGTTTGGGCCTTTATCAGACATCACTGAATCTTAATTTGGTCTATAGCTTCAGTATGATTTTTGTTATGTTACAAGGCTGACCTATTCCCTATGGGGATGACTATCCAAAAGCATATAGGAGTCACCAGAAACATGATATGAGATTAAGTTTGATTTGCAGATGTTTTTCAAGAGCACATCATCAAGTTATATAACCGACAACTTTTTCCTCCCAAATTATAATATAATAAACTTCAAATTTGTTCAAATTACTCTTTTGAGGCCCTGCCCCCTGGTTGAAATCAAGATCTAACTGACAGCTACAAAGCGCAAGCTTGGTGACAATCTGCAAAGTAAGTGAAGATCAACAGAGTTTCTTTTCATTATGGACAATTTGAACTTGCAGAATCTTAGCATCCAAAGGAGCTTCCCCACCCGACCCCACCTCCAAATCAAAGCAGGCCACACATAGCACCACTGCCAGGTAATCTGACCGGGAGGAAACAGACAGGGAAGTTAGCAATAATGAGAACACCCTTTCCGCACATCTGTGCCACTCTCTGTGTTACCTAAACAGGGAAGAAGTAACAGGGCTGCCTCTGCTTAACTCCACCTCTCCAGTAGACAACTATAGCCCCTTAGGCTGTTTGGGCTTCAGAGTGATGATGCACATAGAACTCGACTCCCACTCCCCAGGTCATCCAGTACACACATGTGCTAATGCAACCTGCATTGTCAGCACAACGAAGAACAAGGGAGTGATTCAGGTTTCACACCAAAGGAAGTCAGCAGGAGGATTCAGGGGATGTCTGGCTTTTCCTACCTTGGCTGGCATCGGGCCGCAGGGAGCTGACAAGGGGTGGGGGTGAAGATTCGGGAGCCTCGGTCGCTGGATTTTCAGCTACTGGACAAATGATAAACCATCTCTTTCCAGTATGCAGCACTAAAGGGCAGAACAGAGATAAGATACAAAGTGCTAGGAGAGTGAGCTTTTCTTCAGGCCAGTAAGATCCTTTGCTGCCTTATGCAGACTTGCCATGGGAACTCTGTGGGAACTTTCTCTCCTGAGTTTGTCACCAGGAAGGTTGTGGGCAGGGGACCAAAATTCTGAGCTATAACCTTAGACCATTTCCCTCTACAAAACAGGGGCAGCTGCCCAAAGCTCTACTTTCTTACCAGTCGAGGCAGGTGCTGTGCACCACCACTTGGAGACTCTTTAAGGGCCTCTGACTGAGTTTCATTTCTTGGACATCTCCAGCACACCCCAGTAAAGGAGGGATGCTGGCTGGTAGAGCCTGTATGCCTCAATGCCCAGTCCTCACTCAAAGCACATGGAACTCCTTGGACAGGGCAGGTTTTTCAAGGTGGGAGCAGAATTTGTTCCCAGTCATGCTCCAGGCAGTACCCCTAATTGTCTGGAGCTCATCTAACACAACACCCCATCAATGCAAGTTGAATCCTCTTACAATATTCTGACTGGTGAAAAGCACAATGGTACCAATTAATCCACAGAGAGAAGGGAAATCATGAGAAGTCTTTTCCACCACCCTGCCATCTTATGCTATAGCTGACAAGGCCGACTTACCATTCTGCTGATAGACTGGGGCATTGGCTTGGGAGTGTCGACTTTCCTAAATGAGGTGAAGGATCAGGAATCAGGACAGATTGCACTGAACAAGAATTTTCTTCAGATGCACACCCTTCCAACCCTGACCTTGGCCCTCAATCTGCGACTTAACAATTTGAATAATCACTTGATGTCTGTTTGAAACTAGTTAGGGGGTGGTGGTGCAGATAACACCATTATTGTACTAACAAAGAGAGTGGCACCTGGGGGAGGTGGGAGACTGGCCTCACCCCCCATTATATGTCTCCTGTCCCCCTCCCATTCCCTTCAATCCCACCCCTACACCCTGATTCACCCCAGCTGCTGAACATGAGTGGCCTGTTCCTATGCTCTGCCAAGGTACCAGCACTCACTTCTCCTGTATCCAGGCTGTAGGCACTATGGTGTGGAGGGCTCGAGCTAGGATCCGAACCACGATCCCCATCTGTGTCCTCACTGAGCATGTCTTCCGCCTTATCCATGATGTCTTTCATCTGCTCAATGAAGGTCTCTTTCTCAGACTGCAGGATGAAATCATGCTCCACCTGCAGACAGGGAAAGCAGCATACACCTAAGTCTCATAAATAGGGCTTTAGAACGAGCAGTAGAAGGTTATGCATGAAGGGTTTCTTGGTTTTCTACTCTGCACTGGGCCCTGAGGAAGAAATGTCCTGAAGGGGACTGAATCCAGCTTCCAGAGACTCCTAGTGCTGAGTAAAGTGGATGGCCCTTGGCAGCAGAATCTCAGGGGGCAGATGGGGGGTTGGGGTGGCATGAGTACTAATCATCTAGAGTCATAGTGCCCAGTGCTGTTCTCTAGGTAGCCCTCCCTGACTGCCCCTGCGCAGTACACCAGTATAAAGAGGCTAGGAGCATGGGAAAGCTGGGAGAGGAAGCACTAGTGAAGAGGCACCAAACAGCAGGTATTTGGGCTAGAAAGGCAAATTTCAGTCACAGAAGCATTGGTTACATGAAGGAGGGGAACAGGGAGACTCAGGAAGATGGTGAAATGCTTCCAGAAATACAGGAGGGAGGGGTTCCAGCTAGCAGGGGGTGGAGCAGGAGGCAAGTCAAGAAGCAGGAAATGGTGCTAGAGACCTATCTAGAGAAAGAACCAAGGATGGGTGTAATAGGAAAGGGCCCAGGGACTGAGGTCCAGGGTAGGCTAAGGGAGACAGAATCAGGGTTCGAAGTTACAGCTGAGCTCAGGTTGAGTTACAGCTGAGTACCAAAATATGGTAGGGGATGGTCAAAGCCAGAGAAATGGCTGAGAATCATCTCTGGACCAGAAAGCTAAGGCAAGAATGGATCCATCTCTTTTTGCTGCTATCGAGCCCAATGTGGTGGCCAATTTCCTTGCACCTTCTACAGTCAGTCTACAAACCCAGCCTCAACCTTCCAATCTGAGTGTCTGAGCCGGTCAAGTTAATTTTCGGCTCCTGAATTGCCCACCCTGTGCTCTGACTGGGGACTATGGATTTGTAGCCAGACCCCACCCTACCTAGTCCCAGTGTCTGGTGGCTTAGCCTGCCTCAGGCTGGAACTCCATACATAAGCTCCAATATATCTCCATCCACATAATACTGAAATTAGCTTTTCCATGGGGTCCTCTCATTAGAAAGTCCACCTCCACAGCTAACGCAGCTCAGACCAGATCCAAATGAAGAGAAAGCCGTTTCCAAGTGGTAAGTCCACAGCAGGCTGCATGCCCTGCACTGGGCAGAAGCAGCCTGACACTAACATCAGGTACCACACATGTGTCATCCATGACACCCACATGGCCAGGTAGAGCTCTCTCCATCTCCCCCACTATCTCTTTCCATATATTCATGCCAGGCTGTCCTTGCATGTCCAGCACTCTCACCATGGCCACAGCCTCTACACAAGATTCAGAAATGTCTTCTTCATTCTAGTACTGAGAGCATGGACCATCACTGACAACTCCAGTCTTCTCGGATGGACACTTCTACTTTGGGATAGGCTGGCAACCCACATTGTGATGACTTGTCAGGCTTGCAGGACACATCAGGCCTCCTGTCTGCTCTGATCAGCACTCCACTTGGCTGTATCCTTGGTTGCTTCTTGTGTGCCATTTTGTCTCTCTAGTAGGCTTCATGAGGATCATTCAGCAGGGGGAGATGGCATGCCAGTCAGTGCTCGGATATGGTACACAGGACATAAACCTTTGTGTCTTAGTGTTGTATCCATTACAATGTTGATCTAAGAGGAGTGTTCCAGGGCCAGAGTCAGAGCATTTAGTTGCAGGGCGGTAGATGAAATGTTTTGTAAAAGAATACACTATTTTCCAGTTTTGTAAAAGTTTCACTAAACTGAACAAAACTAGAACCCCTTAGTTATCTGAAAAGTTTTCCTGTTAAGTATTTCTTTTTAAGTACAGAGAGACTATAATTAAACAACAAGTAAGAGTGGAAAAAGTAAACATAAAAGGCATAGGAATATTCTGAAATCAACCAAATGAAATCCAAATATTTATAGTCTCCCCTTTACCACAGGGAGTTTTCAGACTAGGAAGAAGAACCTGGCAATCTACTACCACAAATTAGTCAGTGAAAACTCTATGGAATTGTAAAAACTTAAGAAAAGATTTCCACACTAAAATACTAATTTTTAATGGTTACCAGGGGTGGGAGGGAAGGCACAGTAACTCACAGGTTAGGGGATAGATGCATGACAGCTCAGGTGGCAGGGAAGGCAAAAAAAGGATGGGGAGAGCAATGTACAAGAAGAGGGAAGAAGGTAGATGACAGGGATGACAGTGGAAAATGTAGGGAGGTATGTCTGGGCTAAATGGGATAAAGGTATATTGTAATGTATGCACACATAGCCTTGGAACAACAGGGCTCTGTGACATAGGGATCGAGACATACATAGTCTGAATGGGTAAAGGAGGGGAAATAATGTTAAGGTGCTTGAATACTTTTTAGATATTGGTTTCCCCTGCTTACTGTAATATAGACATTTAAATGGAATAGAAAGGAATATTGGGAAACATGACCACAGAAACTTTATAAGCCTGTCTTCTGCCTATACCTGACTGAATTATCTAAAAGGGAATGGAACGTGCCCAGGAAAACAGACTTTTTGTTGTCTTTATGGAGTATGGGGCCTTAGGTGGAATTCTGAGTCCCAATCAGAACTTTTGAAGGTGGGACATTCCCAATTGAAAAGACATGCAGACCAACCATTGATTGTAATCATTGTCATGATTTGTTGAATGTAAAACTGATGATCTGCCCAGTAAACCTTCACTCAATTCTCAATAAAAGCAACAAACAAACAAATAAAAAAGGAAAGCCTAAGGATCACAACAGGAGCTCTGGTAGCGTAGTGGTTACGAATCCGGCTGTGAACTGCAAGGTCAGCAGTTCGAAACTACCAGTGGTTCCGCGGGAGAAAGAGGAGGCGTTCTGCTCCCATAAAGATTTACAGCCTCGGAAACCCTGTGCAGGGTTGCTATGAGTCGGGACCGACTCCATGGCACTTAACAACAACAACAAGGATCACAACAGTACCATCCACAACAGATCACAGGGATGTTGAGAACTGGACAGGATTGTATACGGTTGTGGATGATCTTGCCATTAGTCCATAGCCAGCAGCTAACCACCATCAAGGGGCTCAATGACTCTCACAAAAATGAGCCTAAGGTCCTGGTAAGTCACTACTCCTCACAAGCCACTGAGGGATATGGGGCCCCATGCTCATGAAGCAGCTGCACTTTGGAGCAGAGCCAACAGGGGCAGAAGGTAGTTGTCTGTGTATCTCCACATTCCATTAGCCAAGCACCCATTATGTAGCTTGGTCCCTAGGAGAACACGTCTATCTCCTGGCAGTGAGATGTCTGTCTGCCAAGGCCTCTGCTCTGAGCCTCTTGTGTACTGTCACCTCACTGACTCAAGTTGTATATTTACAGGTATTTTGGATGACTGGGTTTATAAATACCCCTGCAAATGTCATGTAGCACATTAGAAAAAAAGAAAAAACAAGCCATAACTGGGGAGTAGAATCAATGCTGAGTGAAAAGCATTACAAACATCAAAACTAAAGAACCATGGCCACTACTGCAGAGTGATGGGTGTGTGTGTGCAAGTACACACACATACGCGCACAGACACGTAAGAATAAATGTTAAAATGAGAGAATAAACAGTGTAATGTTTGTGCAGCAGCCATAGTCAACTAGGCACAGAAGTGAGTGGAGGATGGGGAAGGAAACACAGGGGTTATGGAAGCAATTAAGTGCCACACAGTTCACTGGGTGAATGATATATTCACATGCACTCATTGTTTATTATCTTCATAATGTATGAATGGGACACAGTCCTTTGTATGCACAAAGCAACACAGAACAAATGGAAAAAATGAAGCAGGATGATAGAAAAGATGTTTATGGTTCCAGTGGCTTAGGAAGGCAGTGGATGAGAAGGTGACTTGGTGTCAGCCACTGCAGAAGCCCTGATCCTGAGGCTACACTCCAGGAGGGTTTGTCAGAGGGACAGCTGTAGGCTAAATTGTGTCTTCCAAAAAGGTAAACTGAAATCCTAACCTTGGTGCTTTGAATGTGACATTGCTATGAACTAGGGGCTTTACAGATGCTACCAGTTACGCTTACAGGAAGCCATACCAGATCAGTGAGAGTCCTGACTCTTCGGATGTTGTCTTATGAAAAAGGAAAACAGGAAGACACACAGAGGAAACACAGTCACACCAAGGAACAACAAAGATTGCCAGGAGCCACCAGAAGGCTACAGGAGAGAGGCTTGGAATAGTTCCCATTTAGAGTCCTCAGAAGGAACTGATTGATATAAGGTGATACCCTGATTGTGTACTCCCAGCATCTAAAACAGCAAGACAATCAGCTTCTGTTGTTCAAAGCAGCTCACTTTGTGCTTCTTGTTCTGGCAGCTTTGGGAGACTATGACAGGAATTTACAGAGAAGATGTTCAGCAATGGTATGAACCTGCATGGGGTTCCCCGAGGCACACAGCTCCCTGCTGACTGCCAAAGCTGTACTGTCCAATATGTCAGCAAATGGGCACATGTAGCAATTTTGTTGTTGTGGTTGTTGTTGAGTGCCGTTGAATCGGTTCTGACTTATAGCAACCCATTACAGGGTTTCCAAGGAGTGGCTGCTGAGTTTGAACCATAGACTTGCAGTTCAAACCAACTTGTGGACCAGTGCTTATCCTACAGCTGCTGCTGCTGCTGCGTACCGTGGATTTTCAGTTCCAACTCATAGTGACACTGTATAGGGTTTCCGTGGAGCAGCTGGTGGGTTTGAACTGCCAACCTTGTGGTTAATGGTCTAGTGCTGACTCTACAGAGTCATACCAGATTACAGTATCCTGCAATGCCACAGAATCAATTAGACTTCCTGGATTGGTAAGAGCACCTGCTCTTGGAAAGGTGCTGGAAACTCTTCCAGACTATATTATAAGCCCTTCTGGTTATAATAAATGGGTAACTGTAAAAGCATCGATATTCTCTGTGAACTCTGTGAGCTGTTCTAAGGAATTAATGAACCCACAGGGGCAATGAGAACCAGCAGGGGCTGGTATCTGCCTCTGTCTATTTGGCAGTTGAAAGGTCTAAATCTTTAACTTCTGAGAGTTCAAAGTGGCTGGGGTCAGAAAGAGAATGATGGTGCGGGACTGGAGATGAGGATAGAGAAGTGGAGGTGAGGACAGGACCCATTTCTGGTGGGAACTGGATTCATGCTGATCCTTACCATGCATGGAGCAATAAACGTGGAGTCTGTCCACTGTGCCCCTTGTGGAGCACCACATCTGGTCACACCAGCCACACTCCAAAAACTCAATAGTCAGATAGGGCTAATGGTTACAGTACTGGACAGTACAGAACATCTTACTGGGCAGGCTGTTTGAGAAACTTGGAGAATACTCTTCCTCAACGTCCCTCTGACATGAATAACTATCTGGGAAGAACACCACTAGGTAAGGTGTTCGCATCTGCTCCTTAGGAGATCATTTCCAGGGCAAACACTAGTATGCCCTTTTCCTGGAGATTCACAAACCATTAGCACATCTGTTTGTATATTAATTTGTCTGAATATTTCTCAGGGAGCACTGGGAGACTGTGGAAAAGGAGGTGCTCACTGGGCACACTAATACAGAGGTGAGGACCCCACAGGGCCCAGTCAGGCTGAGAAGGATGCAAAGGGCTTGAGGTCGGGCAAAGGCAGGTCCACCAATGTTATCTGGCTTCTGCAACTTATATTTCTGAGGGAGAGTCTTAGGTCTTCCAGAGCCATCAAGGAAACACCACTTAGAGTGGCTAGTGGTGGTGAAGTTTTGTCAAGTCAGTTCCAACTCATACAGTTCAAACCCTGTATAGAGCTTCCAAGGAGTGGCTGGTGAGTTTGAACTGCTGACTTTGTGGTCAGCAGTCCAGTGCTTATCCTACAGCATCACACCAGTACTTAGAGTGACTAGAACATCCTTTATACTGCCTTCTTACCCCTCCAAGTTTCAGCAGAGCATGGAAAGCAAGGTCCGCATGCTGCCAAAGGAGAGCCAGGAGCCCCAGGAAGCACACATGTGGATGTGGCTGGTCAGAACTAATGGTACATCGACTGGCCAGCTGGCATCCCCAGGATGGGAACACCAGGCTGGTCTGCCCCATGTGTGCTCACAGACAGCGGAGAGATATTCCTCACTAGGGTAGGGCAGAGCAGTTCCTCTGAGTAGCAGGAGCAGCACCCAGCCCGCCTCACCATGTATATGGCAATCTCGTCCGGTGCATCCCCATCCAGGTCAAACTTGAACGTCACCATCTTGTGGTTGTGTGTCTCCAGCTGGCACTCCACCATCTTGTCTCCTGTGTTGCACACCTAGGGAACACCCAACCAGTCAGCATCCCATGAGTGTGCGACTCACCTACCACTTATGCAGCCATGCCTGACACTCACGTTCAGAATGGTCAGCTTGGGCCGACTGGCTTTCTCCTGGCGGGAGCGTGTGCGGGTAGACTTCCGGTGGTGCTTCTTAGAGGACTTGCCTTCCAACTTCCCACCTCCAAAAGCACCTTCATAGCTGTCATTCATTTCCTTCCCAGAAGTGATGTCAGAGCCCCCATAACTGAGCAGAAACCAAGAATGTCAGTGCCACCCATAGTACAACCTGCAAGGAGGCTGAAATCGGAAGCTTGGCTTTGGGGAAAAGCTCAGAAACTCCAGCTGTCTGGGTATTCTCAGTCTCCAGGGATCTGTGGGTGAGGGATGCCTGCCTGAGGACCCTAGGTCTGCCCCAGGACCTATACTCCTTCATCCTGCACTGTCTCTACATGGGCACCTGGGGGTCCTATGAAAGGGTAAGACCCCTTGTTGTTGTTAAGTGTCGTCGAGTCAATTCCGACCCATAACAACCCTGTACAGGGTTCCCAAGGAGCAGCTGGTGAACTTGAACCACCGACCTTGCAGTTCAAATGACTTTGCAGTCTGATGCATTAGCCCATAGCGCCACATTAGGATTCCTGCAGGACCCCTAGTCCTCCCATTATTGTCTGTGTGCCCCTGGTCCTCCCAGTTTCACCAAGACTCTGTGAAATGGGCAAATGTGGGGGTTACAAAGCAAGTCCTTCCCCGTGCCACCATTTTCCCAACTGTGCACCTGGAATAGTAGCAAGCCAACACTTGTGAGCGTTTGAGGAGGACAGGACAGCAGTTGTTCTTCATAACTATCCCCAATAAAGACACTTGTCCCTCCCAGCAAACAGTCTTTACGCCTGGTGGTAGCAGGTGCCAAGCAGTGGAGATGAGCTAGGAGACGAAGGCTCTAGTGTGACTCTGCTGCTACCCAGAGATGTACCCTTTTGGCCTTCTCCCTGCCAGATGTGCAGAGGCCCCTGGCTCCTCCAACCCTCTACAGACCAGTGCCAGAACTCACATGGGCCCAGAGCACAAAGGCAACAATTATCACAGAAACTCACCTTGGCTTTGCCCAGGCAGGTTTAAATAGGGGCCGACATTTGTTTAAAACTGTGGTAGTATGGGGCAAACTGCAGCAGCAACCCACTCTGGGGTAGCTGTGTGGGGATGACCAGACGGGGACATTACCTTTCACAGCTCTGCAGGAGGCCCGGCTGCTTCTCTTGAATTGCCTGCTCCTGCAGCAAGAGTGTGGGGCAAGAGGTTGTGTCACTGTCCACCCCATCACCCCACATCACAGGGCTGAGGCCACTTATCTGCCTCTGAGGAAGACACACCCAGCCAGTGGAAAGGTGCAAACCCAAAGGCTTAGAGACAAGTGAATTTCTAAAACTGGGGTTGCATTGTGCCAGCTTCTTTTCAAAAACACAAACCCACTTTCATCAACCCTGAAGAGAACATTCTGGTCCTATTGGGGTGTTCCACAGGATTTTGTGTCAATTGAGGAAGGCTGTTTTCTAAACCCATAAATAAAATGACACCTTCTGCTCTGGTGTGGGTGTAACAAGAGTGTGAGATCTGGAAAGAGAAAGAGGGTAAAAACAGCCTGTATCTGCCCTGACCCAGTCACACATCTTTCTTCCAACAACAACCCCTGCCTCTGAGTTGCAAATGAGATTCAATGTGGGCCTGGATAGGATATGGGGATGGCAACTAGAGTCTCACCCGCTAGCCACGCCCCAAGGGTAACAGACTCAATACCTCTTGGGATGATTCCACTGTCAACTGGATAGCAGGGCAGGGAGCGGAGACCATGGCTCCAGCAGGCAATGGTGGGGTTGCAGGAGGCAGGATTGTAGTGGTCTGGGAAGGCAGGTTCTGTGAGGTTGCTGCCACAGTGGAGGCCTGGGAGTTGGAGAGCTGAGGCAGAAGCTCAGGGCCAGCAGCTGGGGGCAGCAGCTCCAGTAGTGGTGGGGAAAGGACAGCTGTGGGTGGTCCAGGTACAGAAGGGCCCAGGGCTGTAGCATCCACTGCATACGGGGCTGGGGGACCCAGGAGAACCTGTATAAGGAACATGGATGCAAGTTACAGTGTGCTCCCCTGGGCTAAGGACCACTGCCTTCACTGAGGGGCCTGGGGGGGGGTGGCCACAGGCATGTAAGTGAATACACAGGGGGCAGGCTCAGGGACTGTCGCATTTAAAATTAATCCCCCAAAGTAAGCCTTTAAGTGGTATGTTCAGTGTATGGATTCTGTAGAAGCAAATAAAAATAAATGGGCATTACTATAACTCCATTAGGAATCAACTTCCACATGGTTATGTGTTGTAGTCAGTTTTGACTCATAGCTACCCTGCTTAGGGTTTCCGAGGCTATAAATCTTTATGGGAGCAAAAAGCCCCATCTTTCTCCCAAGGAGCACCTGGTAGATTCAAACTGCTTACGTTGAGGTTAGCAGTCCAACTTGTAACCCACTAGCGTAGTGGTTACGAATCGGGCTGCGAACCTTAAGGTCAGCGGTTTGAAACTACCAGCTGCTCCGCGGGAGAAAGATGAGGCTTTCTACTCCCGTAAAGATTTACACCCTCGGAAACCCTGTACAGGGTCGCTATGGGTCGGAACCGACTCAACAGCACTTAACACACACACACACATATTACCAAAGCTCCTTCCAAATTAGTGCAGGAGTATCTAGAATTGGATTTCATTGTGAATTTCTTGCTAAGTCCATTAGAAAAATGTATAGGTGGATGCGGATGGCGCAGGACCAGGCAATGTTCCATAGTGCTGTGTTGTGTATAAGGTCGCCATTGGTTGGAGGCCAGTTCCGTGTTCCATGGTAACTAATAAAATGTGCAACTTACACTTAGTATCAAAACTGAGCTCCTTGCCACCATCTTGTTGGACTTGGGTCGGGGTTCTCTCCTACAGAGGTAACTCAAGGTTAGCACAAAGCCCCCAGAGGGAATCTGCTGAGACCCAGCTACACCGAAGGTGCTTATACCTCCTGGGAGGCTAGTTTGGAAGCTCACATATTTTCTTTGCTCTCTTTAAAAGCTCTTCAAAGACACATGAATAAAAGATTTGGCAGATGGTGACAAAGGCCCAAAGATCTGGACTTGGAGGAGTCATTGCCTTGGAGAAGCAGAGGCCTGGAGGTTGCCCCAGTTTGGGGTAGGAGAAGGGACAAACTTAGAATCATTCCTCAGCTCCCAAGACATGGTAAGAGATGACTTTACTTGGGGATCCTGGATGGGAGACTGGGGAGCACAGGAATGACTGGTTTGTGCAGTTGGAAAGAAGTAAGGCCTGTGGTCATGCAGCCCAGGGCTCAGCAGCCACATCCAGGGGAATGTCTGCCTTCAGCAGAAGGACTATGAGATGACTGTTCACTTATCAATCCTGGTCTCCCACTGGCCACCAAGCCTGGCTAGTGATCTTGGGGATTCATGATGCTATCTCTTCAGCCTCAGGCTGTGTCGATGATTGCATCTGAGGGTGCCTAGGCAGGAGTGCAGGAAGTCCAGCCACCAGGTCCTCCCCACAGCAGGAGTGGGACAGCCACCCAAGTCTAAGGGGATACACATATGACCAGGACTTGAAGCTCACACCTACTTTCTCCTGGGTCTTCCTCTGAAAACAGAACTGACCTTAAATCTACTGACAACTGAAGTTGAGACCCTGTGCACACAGGCAGGCAGGCACTCACTCAGTTATGGATGGATTAGTACTCTCTTTAGACCAGTGTTACCCTGTTGATCCATAAACACTGTCCCATCTTCCTCTAAATAGGAGTCCCTTTTGGAAATAAAATAGCAAGAAATGAGTTTCAGGAAAATAAGAGTTTCTGCAGCATGCGTACCCACAGTCTCTGGAATTACCCTATAGTCTGTTAAGTTTTCCCTGTATTTAAGAAAGTCTATTGTATTCTGCAATTTATCTGACCTCCTCACCACCTGGATCTCTGTTCTTATATTTTCCCCTTCTTTGACATTATTAATATTTTGATCTTTGATTGGCCTCACAGGTCCTCTGAATTCATTGTTGTAATTTTGTTCTGTTCTGAACTCTGCTATCTGTCGACTGAGTCTGGGTGGTGTTGCCACATCTGTCAATCTCTGGTTGTTGTCTGTTCTTGTTGGTTTTCAGACCAAAGAACATCCTTTAGGATGTTTTGAAGTGCTGGATTGGCCTTGACAAAATCCCTTAGCTTGTTTATCCTGGAATGTTTTGATTGCACCATTGTATTTGACTGACAGTTTTGCTGGATAGAGGATTCTTGGTTGGCAGTTTTTTTTTCTTTTAGAGTTTTATATGTCTCCCCATTGCATTCTTGCCTGCATGGTTTCTGCTGAGAATTTGAGCTTAATCTGATTTGCTTGCCATTGTAGTTAATGCTTCTCTCTTTTAGGATTCTCTCCTTGTCTTTGGTTTTGGAGAGCTTGATTATGGTATGTCTTGGTGATTTTCTTTTGGGGTCTATCCTTCCTGGGGTTCATTCAGCTTCTTGAATGTTTATCTTCTCATCCTTCAAGATGTGAGGGAAATTTTTCTCCAGTAGTTCCTCAACTATCTCCTCTGTGGACTTCTCTGATTGGCATCAGTTCTGGGATGCCAATAATTCTTAAGTTACTCCTCTTCATGTTATCCAACATGAATCTTAGACTCTCTTCAGATTTTTTATCCTTTTTTCTGCTTGCTCTTCTATCTTAGCAGTATTGAGAGATTTGTCTTCCAGATCGGTGGTCCTGGCTTCCTTCTCTTCAATTCTACCCTTTGCCTTTTCAGTGTATTGTCCATTTCTGATATTTTATTAATAATCACCTGGACCTCTTTTTGTAGGTTTTGAATTGTTTCCAATGGTATATCTATCTTGTTTGATTGCTCCTGTAGCACTTTCCTGACTTTTTCCTTATTTTCCTCCACCCTTTTTTGGAGCATTTGAATTTGTTTCCATATCATTCTTCTGAATTCCTTTTCAGGCAGATCCAAAGCCTGCTCCTCTTCTACTGGGAAGTCTGTGTCTGTCTCCAGCTTATTTGTCTCAGTTACTCTTTTCTGTTTTTGGACATGTGCTGAGATTTTCTGTTGTTTTTTTCTTGGACATTTTCAGTAGTTAGGTAGGTTTTTAAGGCTTAAATGAATGTATGTTGCTGTATTGTTACGCTTACTGAGTGTTTCCTGTTGGATGTGATCTGGTGATAGGCTTCCCTTTTCTACCAGCTGGTAATGGCTCTTGTCCAAATGGTGGGTATGCTTGTAGCTTGGCTATATGAGAACACTTGAGATCTCTTCTTGGGTAAGGTAGGGGGAGAAAGCTCCCACCCCCAGGAAAGAGTGAGACCAAAAGGACCCCAAACAGAAACAATATAAAAGCAGAGACAAAAACCACCAACTAAAAACAAAAATAAAACTGTAGCCAACTGTCCAATAGCCTTTGCTGTGCAGGCAGGGATAAAGGGCCACCCAGGTCAACTTTAGGGCTGAGTCCCAGAGTCAGACGTCACAAGTTGCAGCCTGCGGGACCAATGTGGCTTCAGGAACCTCTTCCCTGTGCCATGGGAAAACTGTGGGCACAATACTGGATCCTTTTGGGGGTGTGCTCCCGCCCTGGTGTCCGGGCTGGACAGTGAGGAGGAAAGAAACATGGAAAATGAAAAGTGAATAATGAAAATTCTATCACACCTCTTTTTCCAGATGCAGCTCTCCTGCTTCTTAGCGCTGCATCACTGTATCCACTTGACTGTGGCCCCACCCTCTAATCTCAGTCCAGGCCGAGGGGCCCGTAGGGAATCGATCATCGCGATCGATTCAGAAATCTCGTTATTTTGCTTCCACAGTTAGGTTTCACCACAGGTGGCTGTGGGAAACTGGCGCCTGGCACCTTATACAAGATCCAAAACTCTGGCACTGCTCTAGGAGAGCTCCTTCTCTGTTTTATCTGCACCTCCACCGAGGAGCCTTTCCTGCCTGTCTCTGCTTCACCTGCCCCCAAACCAGAAGTTCCCACCTTCCCACAGTGTCTGGATGAAACTCCATGACAAAATAAAAATGAGGCCATCTGCCCCACTTTACATTGAAGCTCACAAAGTAAGGGATGTACCCACCCTCACACATCTGTGAGGATTAGAGCTGGGATGGACCTGGTGAGAGGCCCCCTGTACACTCACTGAGGACATAGCCCCACCACTATGAGGACTCCTTCACAGTCGACAGGCAAGGTCTACAAGATTGCTTCACTGACACACCAGGCCATTATATCTCTTGCTTCCACCACATCTACCCTTCTCACCAGCAGCTCCAACCAGGTCTCCTTGACTTCTAAGAGAGGAAGACCCCCATCTGTCCACTTGGTGGTAATTTCTGAAAAAATACTTTGGAAAGAAAGGTCACCACCAGCACCTCAGTGGCCCAGCAGCAGTTCAGATGCAGTAGGCTCTTGCCCTCCAGGCTGGATGAGGGCAGGTGCCACCCATGCCAGGTGCAGCCCTGGGCTCCTCCACTACCCAGCAGCAACTACTGACTCTTAGCAAGGGCTTGCTAGTGGACACGTCTGCTAACTTCCATCCATATCCCTGATCCGCCTGACACATGCTAAGAAGTAGGAAGAGCTTTAACAGGCTTCAGCCTCCTTCTCCAACACATCTTCGTGGCAGTGTCTCCTCTTAGATCTTCCCCATCTGTCCTTGGTCAGATGAAGGGCAAAGGGCCCAAAGATGGGGGTGGGAGGAAGAAGCCCTTGGAGGGCAGCACTGGGTGGTGAATTACCTGGGTCCCTGCCCCAGCAGCCAGAGCAGCCTGCTCGGAAAGGTGGCTGGCACGTGGCGGGGGGGCCTGAGGAAACGTGGGCACCTGCGGCTGGGCTGGCGCTGGTTGCAGCTGCTGAGCACCCACCCGTAGGTTTTGAGCATGTCGGGGAGAAGGCGGCACTTCACTCGACACCATATGTGAGAAGGCAGCTGGGTACATGGGCTGTTGGGGCAGCTGGGTGGGTAGCTGGGCTACAGCAGGGTGGATGGACAAGGTGGCCACGCCCTGTGGGGCCACAGCAAGCAGGGGGATGGGGGTGGTGGTACCAGGTGCGTTTGGCACAATGGTCCGGCAGGGCACTGCCAGAGGAGCCAGGGGGGCACTGGGGTTAAGGGGAAGACTTGGCAAAATCACAGCCGGAGAGAAATACTGAGGCGGTGGTGGCGGCACTGGGGGCAGGCTGGCAGCTGATAAATCAGGGAGGGCTGAAGGGAGGCTGTCAGTCCCTGCCAGGGGGGTGACAGGAGGAATGACAGGAAGCGGAGGCATCTGAAAGAGACACAAGAGCAGATCAATCACGGCTCAGGTCATGGGCTACAATGGAGGTACCTATGGATTATAGAGACTTCCTGATTAGCTTCACAACAGCAACAAAAGATGGTGGTGACACTGATGTTTGCCGCTGCAGTGCTTTTGTGTAGCTGCTGGAGGAAGCAACCCAAGCATAAAAACGCAACTTAAATGGAAATGCAAACGCATGAAACTACTCAAATGAAATGGAAAGTCTGAAGCTTCTAATGGATGCAGAATGCAGAAGGGAGCTGGTGGATAGTCCTTATGGCCTCTCTGTGGGGCCTCTCACTTCACTCTGGAAAAGTGGGACTTTGCCTCTGCATCCCAGAACAGTTTACAGGAAGGTCAGGACTGTAAGAGTCACTAGATTGGCTCTAACCAACAAAAATAACTTTAGTCTCATGCTCCCAACCTATACAAATTCAAATTGAAACCAATTCTTCAGCGTTCTATGGTGCAGCACACCTCTGAGCAGCCCTTTTCTGGCTGGACTGATCCCAAGGTAGCTCCTGGACATACTGGCAGTCACCAACTTAATCAGACAAGACCCCACTCTCGTAGGAGGGAGCCCAAAACCTTCCTTGACTGATAGAGACACATCCTTGAGAAATTTGATTTTTGTCTGCATGGATTTTCACACTTCAAATTTTTTAGTAGAATCTCTGGCAGTTCTTGCCTTAAAAATAGTGGCTTTCTGGCGGAATTTACAAGAATGTCACTCCATCTATACCTCAGTGCAATTACAAGGCAATGAGAAGTATGACAGGGCAACTTCAGTCTGCTTGAAAAGCACTCCAAATACTACAACCATTGACTAGCAAGACCACCACCTAGCCTGACATTTAAAACCACCTCCAAGTGATGTGAACAAAGACACAGCCCTGAAAAATGCAAGACAACTCTTATGAAAAAGCCTTCTAAGTAATGCTTGCCTTCTGAGAAATCCTCTCTTCAGAATGAAGAGCACTTGCTGTCCTACCACTGCTGAGCTAACTAACACTGAGGTCCATGAGGTGGTGCTCACAGTGCCCCTGAATGTCTATGAAATTCCCATCAGTGCTAACACTCAGTAGACAGGGATACACTTCCTCACCTATTACATTTGCACCTTCTAAATGCCACCAGCAAGATGTTAGAGACCACTTTTACAAGGTGACCCTAACAATGTGTGACTAGTCTTCCCTGTGGTCAGTGATGCCTCTCAGTTGACTACCTGACATCCAAAGACATGCATTTAATAAGGCCTTGGGTTTCTTCTATCAATCAAATTCTATAGCATCAACGTATCATTTTAGGTCAATGTTCTACTCAGCTGGTCTTGGCATGGACTCCATTCTAGAATATTTGTTCCTGGGACAGATGCACATGGTATCTTTCTAAGCCTTGATGATGGGCGTGTTGCTGGCCAGGCACAGTAGGGTACTGGCTGCTGGATCTCCCTCTCCCTATTACCAGAGATCTCTAACATAGGGATGTTATGTCCTTAATCCTGAGGACCTAAGGGCATCCAGAACCCAGACTACCACTCACAGTCCAAAAAGGTAGTGCAGCCTAGAATGAAGGTCAGAGAATGATCTACCTTAGTGGGAGAGAGGTGGGGACAAAGGGTGGATGACAGATGATAGATGAGAAACAGCCCAGCCAAGAGAAACTCTCCTTGACATTCTGGTGTGTACAGGTGGTGGTGGGTAGAAAGCAGGGAACAGTACAGGGGTCCACTTTGTGGTGAGGTCAGGAAGCCAGGCAGAGTGTCTGGGATGTAACACGGGGCATGGCCCCACATTATAGAGTCCCACCTGACAGTCCAGGTTTCCATACAGACAGCGAACAGGCCTCTACAGGGGCCCTGGTACACCAGCCTGGGTGGGGGGGCTAGCAAGTGGGGACAGAGTCAGGTGGTACCTGAGGAGCTGGAACTTGAGCGAGCGGTGGCAAGGACACCTGTGTCATCTGGAGGGGCTGCAGTGGTGCAGCTGGAGGCAGGTAAGGAGGCAGATGCTGGGGTAGATGTGGAGGCACTGGCTGGAGCTGGCCCAGAGGCTGTGGAGCCAGGACTGGCTGCAGGGGTGCTGGCTGGGACTGTGGCTGAGGCTAGAGGGAGAGAATGGTGCTTACTTTAGGCCAGCTATTCTGCCAAGTCAGGAAGGTATGCACTCTGCCTGTGTAAAACAACAAAACGTGAAAATACACCATATATACTGACCATCAAGAACACTCAAGAGGGTCAACTCTCCACTACCTTTGAAACAGTGCAGCCATGAGGAAGTACTCACAGTGGATGGAGCCTTTGCCACAGGTCCAGGCCCCAGGACAGGTAGATGGCCGGAGGGAGGGGCTTCATGAGATGGGAGCTTATAGGAGTGGTGCCTCCTCATACTTGTCTATGACTTTCCCTTGTTCAAAAGTCCCTTTCTGCCTCTCCCAACACAAGCTTCCCCTAGGTAGTGTGACAGCACAGGAATGCCTATCCACCTCTGCCTACCTGGCCACAGCTGCTGGAAAAGAATCTGGTGCATGCTGGCTAGACAACCTTGCCCTCAACAATGGTGTGAGCTCTGCCCCTTCTGAAGATGAGTCCACAAGGGCCATCAGTCAGCTGGTCTTGAGAAGGAGCAGAGCTCACACTCACCTGATGGCTGGGGGATAGTGGTTGTCCTGGTTCTGGGAAGTGCTGCTTGGAGAGCAGGCCAGGACCCATAGCCAGACCAGACTGAAAAGTAGCCCTGCTCAACACTACTCTGCAGAGTCCCCTGGCTCCAGGCATAGCAACAGGGACAGCCCACCCCTCACTTATTTTGTGCCCAGTTACCCCACCAGTGACACACCTTCCAGGGGCACACTAATAATGCTACAGAGCTTCCAACATGGGGTATCTTGGAGCACTGGCCTGTGGGGTACTGTGCAGCCATGAAAGCAGATAGCTACAGAGATGTTGTCAGGCTAAGGAGAAATACATGTCCTTACACTGAATGGGAAGTAACAACAGTGTGTACATGCTGCACAGACGGCACGGAGAAGAGCACCCGGATGGGACAGTGAGGGGATGGGCGGGGAAGCAGGAAGGAGGGTGGGGCCACAGGCTCAGTGTGGAATGGGAATCTGGTGACAGTAAGAAAGGGCTGCTGGCTTTCTAGTATAATCGTGGTGCTGTGGTTTCATTTCCCTAGAGCGTCCAACACTTGGAGACACACACTGATACACTGGTGAGGAAAATGCCTGCATGTCTAGGAGTGACTCAGAATGGTGCAGACAGAAGAAGGGGGATGGAACAGGGATTGCCACACGTCAAGGTGGAACATGATCGTCCATCTCTACCGAGAAGTTTGCTGGATGCAGTATGTGGCGGTACTTCATCTCATGTACTTAGGATATACTGCAAGGAGGGACCAGTCCCTGAAGTAGGACATCAGGCTTAGTAGAGGGTCAAAGAAAATGAAGGAAGAGGGTCAAAGAAAATGAAGGAAGACCCTTAAGATCGATTGACAAATTGGCTGCACCAATGAGTTCGCATATAACAATTGTGAGGATAGGGCAGGGCTGGGCAGTGTTCTGTCCTGCTGGACAAAGGGTCCTCATGAATCAGGACTGACTCAATGACACCTAACAACACTTCCCAACACTGCTATCACCTGCTTATCTTTCACAGCATGGCCTGGTGACAGCAGCATGGAGGTGAGGCAAAAATAGCTGGTGCCTAGGAGTCAACCTCTCACTCTGGACTCATCCACAGCTTTGGTCAGGATGTGCCACGGCCCAGCTGATGGGCTGACCTTAATGTCAATGCCTGGTGCCATGGGAAAAGCACTAGTGTGAGCAGTTCCAGAGTCCAGTGCACGACTCAGGGAAGGCCTCCACCTCCCCTTTCTCCCCTACTGCTTTTGTATCCTACTCTCCCTTTTCAGTGGCCTATCACTACAGCAACCATCCCCATAAGAGAGGCGCTGTCTGGGGAGGGTGAGTACTTCCCACAGCCTCTGCCTGCCCTGGGGATCCCTGCAGGCACTTCCCTTAGGTAGGTGGGGTGTAGAGGTAGCGCTCTGTCCTAAGGCTGCACATGGCATGTTGGGTCACATCCATCAAGCCCTATCCAGAAGACCTGCTAAGGTGAGATGGAGCTCAGGTGCAATGCTTGCTGCTCTGACCTCAGGAGTCCGAGCCCTCCACTTGGAAGCGTGAAAACAGGTGGACACCTGAGCCTGGGTAATGCTTACAGTCATTTGGGAGAAGCCATTAGCCTTTCCTGAGTAAGTGCTCTTCTGTCACTCAGTAAAACAAACAGTATAGCCAAATGCCTGCTCACTCCTGGGGTTTGGTCAGCAAAAGGAAGGGAGGCAGAGCTGTCTCCTAATGGGCTGGCCATGCCTCAGTATCATGAAGGCAAAAAGCTGTGGCAGGATCAAGCCAGTGACATCTGAGAAGACCCCCCTAAGAAGCTCCTGGAATGGCCAGAGCCCCATAGAGACAGCCTGATCTCACCCTGAGGACCCCTTCAGAGACTGCCGGGGCTGGGGTGAAGACGGTGAACAGTCCATAGCTGATGAATGGCATGTATGGAAGCTGAGGAACAGGAGGATCTTGTGGGGGATCTGATGAAGACAGAATCCACACCATGGCCCATACAACTGCTTCTGGGCTGGTGTCGGGGAGTATCTAAGTCACCCTGAGGATTTCTTCCAGGGACTTGGAACTCAAAGCTAATTGCTCTAGGCCTGAGCACTTAGTCAACTGTGTGCTTTCTTTAGAGTTAAAAAAATAAATAAATAAATAAAAAACAAATGCCATCATTTCCATTCAGTAACTTCTCCTTTCACCTAATATCCAGAGCCTTTTTCCAAACCTTGCAAATGATTCCACAGGTGTGGTGGCAGCTGGAGGTGTTTCCAGCGTGCATCTCCAGTGCTCTAGCAGGAGCATGCCCTGTATCTCTGCCCGGTTTCCATGACGCTGATTTCACCAGCGGGACGATAGCCAATCAAGAGGAACACGAGCTACTTACAGCCCCTCAGCTTGACATTAGACTGAACCTAATGCCTCATGAGCATAAGTACCACTTTCTTGTCATCTTTTGACAGTTTAAGGTCAGTCCTCAGGCACAGATCCATTGGGTCAAAAGGGAGGAATGCTGCTGCTGTTCACACAACATGCCACAAACAGCTGTCATGACTTCCTTGCCCCTAAGTGGAACCACAATGCCACAAACTATAAATACTGACTGTGTATTTCAACACTGTATTCCTTATTCAGCAGGGCTCTGGGCAACTTGAGCACTTGCAGGCCCCTTCAGTTTGCAGTTGTCTGATCACCAGCAGAGATAAGCCTTCCCTGTGCCCTCTGTTTCTTTCCCTATGGGAACCGCCGACCTGGAACACAGGCTGTGGACAATATGGGTTTAGGTGGACTCACCGCAGTGGGCTGCTGGTAGGCACCCAGGGCAGGCAGGCTGTTCGGCAGGCCAGGCCCCTCGCTCACTGGGGGGCTGTAGACACAGGGCAGGGCATCTGGGAGAGAGCTGTACACCACACTCTGCTGGCTACTCTGTGAGTCTGAGTACACAGTAGAGCCCTGGCCGCTGTCAAACGTGCTGTCCGCTGTGGAGAACAAAAGTGCTCAGTGGAAACTCCTTCCCAAAATTACCCTGACTGCAGCTCCACACTGTCTAAAAACTGGAAATCATGGCCCTGGTGCTAACAGTTGACTTAAGTATGCATTAAAGGAAGACAGAGTTGTTTCTTGGCCACACAAATAATACAAGTATGCTGTTTTAAACACTCAACTAATACAGTGGCCGGTAGGAATGCTGCCACTGCACCCTGCAGAGGGGATCTTCCACCTGGGCAGAGCCTGTAGGTCCCCTTTGACCAGCCTTGCCTCAGGATGTCCACCTCTCCCTCAACATCATTTCCATCCAAGACAGAGCAACATTTCCACTGTGGCTGACCTGCAGTCTCAGAATAGTTGGTGCAACTTTGATGGGAACCACTTGTTTGAGCTCCGAAGAGGCCTGGGAAGGCTGAAGGGGTTGAGGGAATAAAAACTTTTCACCCACATTTTAATGCTGGGGACAGGGGTCTCAGCACTCACTATCATCACTAGATGTTGCTGAGTGTGGGGCAGGAAGACCTGGGTCCAAATCTACGTGCCACATGACCACAGTACCTTGACTGACTTGGGGAGACCACGAGGCCTCTGCCCATAGACAGGCTGTGAGAACAAAGCATGGCCATTCTGCATGTGGGGACCTTGGGGTCTGGCAGTGAACAGCAAGCTTCCACAGACCAGGGAGGCTATTGGCCCCTCAACTCAAGCCCTCATCAGCTCAGTGGAGTTGACACAGAGATGCACACGCAGAGCCCCAGGATGTATGCCCAAGAGAACAGTTAATCCCAACTGTCCACATCAGAGTAGATGGAAAAACATCTGTTTATAATTGCAGCTTAGATTCACTCTTTCTAGATTTCAAAAGTTACACAAATCTTAGAATTTGCCACCTAAGAATACCAAGCTATTTCCAAGAGGGACCACATTTCAGACATCAATATTGTATACATTTACAATAGAAGAAACAAAAAGGGAACTCTTGCTGACTTTTCATTAAAACAACTTTTTCTAGGTCATTAGAACTTGCTGAAGAGTAATTATGCAAAACCAATCAGACTGGGGTTTTTAATGAGCTAACCTGTATTCACTCACAGAGGGGGCCAAGGGGCAAAGCCACACTAATTTTTATAAAGTGAATGTATTTATTACTGAAGCAATTAAAAATAATCTTAACACTTATTTTTAATGATCTATTGACAAAGTTGTGCTGATTCAGTTATCAGGTGGCAGACTAATGACAGCGGACGGCAGCTTACCGCACTGGGGCAGGATGACGCAGTGGTCAGTGGAAAAGGAACAGCACAGTCATAACAAATAACTGTTGTCTCTTAGAGGGTACAAATATGTATTGGCTTGCTAATCCTACAATAGAGACAAGTCCCTCTCTTGGACTATGGGGCTTCAGTTTGGTGTTCCCGAAGTTGGCCCCTATTGAACACAAGGCTCTTCCATGGGAATAGTTTACTGTCAGGTAACAGAACAAGGACAGTCGCCATGTTGTAATGGGGAACCATCAGAAACAGGTGCAGAAGAATATGTATCATATGCTGCCATTGATGTAATAAAAGCAAAAATAATGTGTGTGCATGCACATGTGTGTATGTGTGTGTGCATGTGTGAGCGTGTGTATGTGTCGTAACTATATGAGGTAGGCTATCTCTGGGAGGAAAGTTAGGAAACTGGTAACATCAGCTACCTCTGAAGTAAACTGCTACCATACACACTGCAGACTTCTGAACTTTACACTACATATATGATCTGAGAGGTTTGGCCACTAGGACTAAAGTAACATGGGGGAAGGATACCCTAAAAGCAAATGACACTGCCAAAGCAGTTTCAGCAAGGATGCTCCGGACATCCCTCAAACATGCTACCCTGTGCAGAACTTTGTGCCCTGGTGCCACTCCCTCCTCCCCACCTGGTGAGGAGGCAGAAATCAGCTCCCAGTCCCAAGAGAGGAAGCAGGAGTGGGTGTGGGGTGAGAGCATAGGAGGTCTGCATCTGGCTGCATGCTGGCCCCTCTCAGGCCATCTGAACTGAGAAGCTGGACTTCTGTGAGACTTAGACTTCAGTGGTCATACTGTGACATTAGAGGATAGTGCCTTAGGGTGGGGCTGGACACTGGACCCCAAGATGGCCCAGAACCCTCATGCTGAAAAACTAGGCCTTTGTATCTAGGCCTGATGCATTTTCCAGCAGACCCACCATCCTCAGCTGCCCACACAGACCCTGGCCCCGGAATGCTGGCAGGAGAGAGTGGGTTGAGGGGCAGAGGAGTGTTATACCCTCAGCTTACTAGGGATGCCTATGGCCCAGACTTCATGTGATACCATGACACCTCAACCTATCAGCCTTCCAAGTCACACTACTGATCATTCTCTCTGCAGAGCATGTTATCAAAGTTGAGCAAGAGGACTTAACTTTTCTTTGGCAAGCAGCTGCTTAGTACTGAGCTCCCAGTGAAGCCCACACTGTAGGCTCCAGCCTGGCTTGCCGGCCACAGGGAAGACTCACATGCAAGGGAAGTGGCGCTTGCAGGAAGCTTGAGTGGGAAGAGGTGCTGGTCGGCCTCAGGCTCCTCAGACTCGGTGGGTGCTGGATGCCCATCTGGTGCGTGGTACGTCACCTGGACCTGCAGTGGCACATTGGGGCCCCTGGCCTTGTCGGGGCTCTCAGTGGTCTGTACCTCTGAGGGCTGCAGGACAGGCCAGATCCTCTCCCGCCGCCACTGGATCAGCGCCACCCGGTCCCGGATTGACTTGGCTATAATCTTCATATCACTCTCATGGAAGAATCCAGATTCAATCTGCAAAGAGGTCATCAGGTTGGTTAGCGTTAGAGAGCCTGCCCTTGTACCATGCATCCACTTCTGGGTTCAGGGGTGGCTCCTGTTCATGGAGCTTTGACCCAAACCCCTTAGGGAGAGGCCTCCCCACATCTAAGTTTTATTATTATTCTTTAACTGAACACAAGCGTCCGTATAAAACAAACAAAGAAATGGAAAGTTTGTTGGAAAATGGGTTATTTATGCAGTCTCAAGGTATCACTTTCACAAAATACTTATTCATTACAAAGGGGAAGGAGAAGCTGCAGAGTGGAGAAGGTGATAGTTGTCACTCCTCAACCAGGAGTGACAGGGAGCACCCTCAGCAGTGGGACAGACAGAGACAAGTGCCACCTGCGGGATGCAGTAAGGACTAGCCCCCCTCCTGAGGAATTCCTGCCAGAGACACACCTAAGTGCATTCAGGGAGAAACAGCAAGAAAGCCAACCTGAAAAACAGCCCACAGTGACTCTTCAGAGAGTTAGGTCATGCGTATCAGAGACTTAAGAGACATGATAACTAAATACAGGACACAACTGGAAGCTACCAATTCAACGTTGTCAGGGCAGCTAGCAAGGTCTGGCTGGGGTTCTGCGAAGGTTATGGTTAACTTGTTCATGCTGACTGTGGGCGGTAATGAAGGAAAATGTGCCAGACACTAAAGCAGACACTGGGAGGGCGGAGGATGGGATATTGAGTCAAGAATTTATTTTTACACAATTCTTTTTTTTTTGTAGTGTACTTGTAACATTTCTGTATGTTTCTGATTATTTCCAAAAATCTACATAAAAAGAAAATCCTGCTACAGATAGCAAACAAAATGTTGTCTGTCCATACAAGCATTACTACTTAGTCATAAAAAAAAATGAAGTTTTTTGATGCATGCTACAACATGGATGAACCATGAAAACATGCTGAGTGAAATAAGTCAGTCAAAGCAAGACAGAATACTGTGACACCACAAATGAAACATCAAGAACAGGCAAGTGCATTGAGGTCAGTGTTTATTAGTGGTTACCAGGGGTGAGGAGAAGGAAAGTGGGGTGATGGTATCACAACATGATGAATGCAATTGATGTCACTGATTCTACACTTCAAAATGATACAAGTGTCATATTGACAAAGATATACATGTTATCACAATTAAAGAAAAGAGACCTCTGATGGTCAGAGTACGGGCCCTAAAGCTCAGGCTCACCTGCCATGGCCAAAAGCAGATGTGTGAGCAGAGACCACAGAAGGGTAGCCAAAGGCCAACAGGGTCTGCCAGCCTCCTGAGGTAGGAAACACTTCATCCATACCACATGGGAGCCTCATTCCTGGTCTCTGACAGCAGGACTGGACCCCTGCTTTAGCTCAGAGCCTGGAACCCTGACCACAGGAGGCAGCAATAGGACATGCGGGCATGCCAATCCCATTCCACAGTTCGTCACTAACCCCAACACGGGCCAGGTGTGTTAGAGAACTACCAGTGTGTATGGGCTTCCTCCTTCCCCTAGTAAACACGTGAATACAGCCTTCCATGTCATATACCCTAGCAGGGTCTGGCAAGAGAGTCCTAGCCCTGATCACCAACCTGTGCTAATGGTCACCCACCCCAGGCCATCTCCTCCCTGCCTTAGATGACACAACCACAGCTCTCGAGGAGGCCTCCCACAAACCGCACCTGTCCATTTCTATTTCCTGCCTGGCACTGTAGCTGTGGCCTATATTTCCTTCTGTCTCTCTTCATAGCCACCCCACCACACACACACACGAAACTGATCCTTGCCAAGGCGCTTTCTGCCTTTTCCCGGATGCTGAAGAATTTAGCCACCTTGCAGGCCACTGAGCTAGTGTCTTGATCACATGCAGATTTGAGGTGGAGCGAGAAGTTAGCCAGTGTGATCATAGCTACTCCTCCTTCGTGGTAGCTGCTCCCTGGCTGTGAGCATTCCCTGCTTCCCCAGAGTGTCTAAGCCCAGTCTCCTGGGGGCTTCCCCTGACCCTGACAAACATACCTATGGGACAGCTTGGGAGATGAATTCCAAAGGGGAGTAAGTAAGGCCAGCATTCTCTTTAAATCATCAGATAACATTAAGAAGGTCTCATTGGAGTTCTAGAACATCTTTGACACCGAACACTTGCTAATATGTTTTTATCAATGAAAGCAGGCCTCAGCCCAAGATTAGAGTCCACCTGGATGTGCCTATACTACAGGAACAGGTTCCCCGCCCCCTAACCCATCTTTTTTTTTTTTTTTTGTAGGAACAGGTTTCACTTTAAAAAAAAAAAGTTGTCTTCTACTTAATGACAAGTGGTGTTGGTGTTGGTGTGTTTTTTTAAAGTATACTTGTTAACCACCACTCGTCTGTCAGTTTGTCCTACTGTGAGGGATTGCGTGTTGCTCATGTGCTGGAAGTTATGTCACTGGTATTTTAAGTAACAGCAGGGTAGTCCATGGTGGACAGGTTTCAGCTGAGCTTCAAGACTAACAGAGACTAGGAAGAAGGAGACGCAAACAACTTCTGATGTTAGACACTGATAATCTTATAAGTAAGAGCAGAACATTGTCAGATATAGTACTGGAAGATGAAAAGATTATAAATAGCCCTAGATTATTGTCAGCTATACTGCTGGAAGATGAGCCACTCAGGCTGGAATATACTCAAAGCACAACTGGGGAAGAGCTGCCTCCTCAAAGTAATGTTGACTAGGATGATGAAAATGGAGAAAAGCTTTCTGGAACTTCATTTGCCGATGGGGCACAACTCAAATGAGGAGAAACAGCTTCAAACATTCATTAATAATCAGAACATGGATGTATGAAGTATAATTCTAAGAAACTTGGAAGTTGTCAAAAATGAAATGGCATGCATAAAGATTGATATTCTAAGCATTAGTGAGCTGAAATAGACTGGTATTGGTCATTTGTATCTGACAATCATATGGTTTAGTGTGTCAGAAACGTCAAATTCAAGAGGAATGGTATAGTCTTCATATCAAAAAGAACATTTGAAGATTCATATTGAAGAACAACACTGTTTAAGATATGCTAATAGCCTTATACCTATAAGGGAGATCAGTCAATATCATTATTATTCCAATTTACATACCAACCACTAAGGCCAGTGATGATGAAACTGAAAAATTCTACCAACTTCAATCTGCAACTGATCAAACACGCAATTAAGATGCTTGAAGCATAATAACCTACATGTACTAAACTAGTGGGATGAGGGATAGGACTGCAGATAGTCTCAAGGCAATTCCCTGTAAAAACAGTTATTACAGTACAGTAACCTGGAAAACTTGTATTAGCCACTTGATTGAAGTCAGCACCATTATTAATGGAACAAATAGACATTACGTGTGACTTAATAATTTGCAGCACATCTCTGCTATTCCAGGCAAATACAAATAACCAAAACCTAATCATGAGAGAAAAAAAAAAAAAATTGGAGGGAAATTATCCAAAACGGCTGATAAACTTTATAAGGTCAAGGTCATGAAAATGAAGAAAAAACTGATCATTTTTCAAGACTGAGAGACTAAAGAAACATGATAATTGGATACAGCATGTGAACTTGGATTGAATTATTTGAAATAAGGGTTGTTATTCAGAAAGTTGATTTAAAAAAAGATGTATTGATAATTACTGGTGACTGGAATGCAAAGGTTGGAAACAAAGAGGAAGGATCAGTAGTTATAAAATGTGGCCTTGATGATAGAAATGTTGTTAGGGATTGCATGATAGATTTTGCAAGACCAATGACTTCTTCATTACAGATTCCTTTTTGTTTTAAGTTTTTATTGTGAATTGAGTGATAGTTTACATGGGAGAACATTAGTTTTACAATCATTGTTTCATTACAATGATTACAATCTCCTCCATGCATCATCATTCAACAGTATTTGCTTCTATTCCTCCCTCTGTGGTTTTTTTTTTGTGTGTTTTTTCACGTACACAAAACACTTAGGAATAAATAATCATACAAATACCGTTTTTAAATAACATAAAAGACAACTATACACATGGATCTTACCTGATGGAATACACAGAAATCAAATAGACTACATCAGTGGAATGAGATGATGGAAAAGTTCCATATCACCAGTCAAAACTAGAACAGGGGAAGACTGAAACAGACCATCAATTGCTCATAATCAAGTCTGGGCTGGAGTTGAAGAAAATGAAAACAAGTCCATGAGAGCCAAAATATGAACTTGACTGAACATGTTGTTGTTGGTAAGTGCCATCGAGTCGGTTTCGACCCATAGCGACTCTGCACAGGGTTTCCGAGGCTATAAATCTTTATGAACGCATAAAGCCTCATCTTTCTCTTGTTGAGCAGCTGGTAGTTTCGAACTGCTGACCTTGCGGTTCACAGCCCAATGCGTAACCACTACGCTATCAGAGCTCCTTGAACATATCCCACCTGCATTTACAGATTATCTCAAGAACAGAGTGGATGCATTAGACACTAATGACTGAAGACCAAAAGAGTTGACATCAAGAACATCATACAGGAAGAAAGCAAAAGGTCATTAAGAAGACAAGAAAGAAGAAAAAAACCAAAATGGATGTCAGAAGAGACTCTGAAACTTGTTATCCAGCTTATAGATGCTAAAGAAATGAGGAGGTGAAAGAGCTGAACAGAAAATTTCAAAGGGCAGCCTGAGAAGACAAGGTAAATATTGTAACAAAATGTACAAAGATCTGGAGTTAGAAAACCAAAAGGGAAGAACACACTCAGCATTGATCAAGCTAAGAGAACTGAAGAAAATATTAGAGCCCCAGCTTGAAATATTGAAAAATTCTATGGGCAAAACAGTGAATGATGCAGAAAGAAGATGGACGGAATATACAGAGTCACTCTATCATAAAGAAATGATCAATGCTCAACCATTTCAAGAGGTAGCAAGCATAAGATCAAGAGTCAATGATACTGAAGAAAGAAGTCTAAGGTACACTAAAGGTATTAGCAAAGAGTTCCACTGGACCAATAAATAATCAACACTCATGGAAGCAGCAGCCAAGAAATCAAACAATGCATTGCACTAGATAAATCTACTACATATACCTCTTAAAGTGTTCAACAGCAAAGATGTAAGTTTGAGAAATATGGTGACCCTAACCTAAATCATGGTGTTTTCAACCACCTCATATACATTTTGAAAACTGGACAATGAAATAAAGAAGAACTTAGAAGAATTGATGCATTTGAATTATGGCAATGGAGAAGAATACTGAAAGTACCACGTATAGCCAGAAGAACAAACAAATCTGTGTGGAAGAAGTATAGTCAGAATGCTCTTCAGAAGGCAGGATGGCAAGACTTTGTCTCTTATGCTTCTGTCATGTTACCAGGAGGGACTAGTCCCTCAAGAAGGATATCATGCTAGGCAAAGGGGAGAGTCAGCAAAATAGAGGAAGCTCTCCAACAAGTCAGAGTGGCACAGTGGCAGCTGCAATTAGCTCTAGTGTAGCAACAGTTGCCAATATGGCACAGGACCGGGCAGTGTTTCATTCTGTTGTGCCTGGGGTAGCTATGGGTCAAAGTTGACTGAGAACACCTAACAAGGATATACTTGTTAATTTAAACCAACAATGAAAAACTATGGAGTAAGCAAGCATTCTGAGAGAAAGGTAACTTTCTGAAACATAGCACAGAGCTAGCCTCATCTGGTCTGGGGGCATTTCAGGGGGGCTGCGGAGAGGCTGGGCTGAGAAAGAGGCTGGCATCAGGACATAAGGAGGCCTCAGGAGCCTGTCTACCTCCACAAAGGCTAGAGATCCTTCCCATGGTCAGCTATCTAATCCACCCCCAGACAACTCTGCCTGTAGAACCCAGGTTCCCTCCAGACATGGAGGTGGATAAGTGACCCCGAGTCAGGGTCCCACCAAGGCACCAGAACTCCTGGAAATGTTCCCTACCAGGTCTCAGCCCGTGCCCTCAGTATGTACTTCAGTGTTTTTCCCCAAACCTCCAGGTAAGATGTTACCAGGAAAGGGAGCCCCAATCATATAGCTGGGATGAAGATGGGGGTGGTCACGGGCATGCCCTTTGCTCTCTCTATGGACCAGGAGTCCCAGTGGGACCTGACTAGCTGCACCTGATATACCAGCCCTCTGGCTCCTTCACAGGTGGTCTGTAGCCCAAGGGTACTTCCCTCTTCCATGCTGTTAAGTCCACTGCCAGCAGGGACCAGACCCAACTTAGAGCTCCCAACACAACTTAACCAAACTTCTCCATCAGCATCTGCACAATCAGGATCCCATGATTATTCAGGGCTCCTCCATATAGGAGACAAGGTCCACCACACCAGGTCCCATGGAATGGCCCCCTCTTCTTCCCTGCTCCACTTCCCCAGCCACCTCAAACCCCTCACTTCCTAGATGCCTGGTCTGATACCACGTTATCATGCCCTCTTCTCACTCCCCTTCATTCAGACTTTGAGATAACCCATAGAACAGGTACGAAGAGGAGAAGACAGGAAAGCCTGTCCTATCCCACCTCCACCGCTCTCCATAGCAAAGTAAAGAAACAGGGGCCAGAAATGAAAACAATCCCAATAATGACCCGAAAGACAACATAAGAAACAAAGGACCCAAGCTCAAAATCATCACCTTTAAGCAAAGGCAGCAAGAATTGGTTCAAAACAAGCAAGACCTTTCCTGACATACTTCAGTTTCTTGTTTGCTTTTGCTGTTTTTAATCTATAATTCCTTTACTGCACAGTTACTCTCTCACAGGCACCCCCAACCTACCATGAGCTTTCTGTACAGCACCTGCAGTTCACCCCCTGGCTGCATTCTTCTCGGACCATACTTTTTTGGGTGGTAGGGCATGACTGTGTCCACTCTAATCTTTTGAGGCACACTCCACCCACCCTGCCCAGGTCTTGCCCCATGTGGGGGTGGATGAGTGAGTGTTACCATTTCCTGCGCCACATCCTCAGGTGTCTCCTTCTCCAGATCGAAGGTGAACTCGATGGCCCCGTTGTCCTTGGGTTTCCCTTTTAGTTTCTTGGGGTCTTCAACCCAGAGCCGAAGGGCAATGGTGGACTTCCGGCCATGGTCCTCCTCTGCCAGCTCCACTCGGACTCCCGTATCCTCCGCGAAAAAAGCATGGCTCAGAAGGTCCTTGATCTCATACCTGAGGGAAGGGCAGCAGCCTGACCAGGCAGGTAGCCGCACAGGGCACACATGCCCAGATCAGGGCCCTGTCGAGCCAGATTCTTGGGGGCCTGGTGCAACCATGGGAAAAGGCAGGGAAGAGGCCCGTGGCATGACAGGAGCTACCTGGCAATGGCCCAGTCCCGCATAGCCCCTGCCACTAGAAAGGTCTCCCTCTGCACAGCTCAACTGGTGGGTCAAGCTCTACCCCTGAGTGCAGCATGTGCATCCCTAATGCCCAGGGTCCAGCAATGTGGTCTCCTTGCATATTTTTAAATTTCCTGTTCTCCCCTCATTATAAAAATAAAATGTGCTCACTGTGTAAAATTCAATAACAATAGAGAAGACTTCTTTCATAAGTTAAGATTTCACGATGTAACTTCAAGCACCACAGATATGCTGGTGTATTTCACTTGTCAAATAAGTTTCTGGCTCTAGGATGACAATGCCCTGTCTTCTGGTCTCACCACCATGTGGCAAGAAGGGACATGGCCAGAGTGTGTGAGGTGCTCCCAAGCCCACAGAAGCAGCTATGTTTTCAGGAAGCTTTGGGTGGATCTTGCTCGCCTCCAGCCCTTCAGGAGGAGCAGTAAGTAAAATAGAGGAAAAGCACTCTTGGCCAAGGCACCAAAGTGTGAGCAGGCTTGGAAGATGGAGTGCAGTGAGCCAGGAGGTGAGCAAGGGTTACCCAAAGCTCCCACTGGGCTCTGAGCAGGGAACCACTATGAGTCTGGTGAAGTAGAGGTAAAGCATTCTTGGCCACAGGGAGCCACTAAGGGTTTGGTGAAACAGAGTAAAAGCATTCTTGTCCAAGGCCCCAAGGTGTGAACAGGCTTAGCAGCTGGAACGCAGTGAACCAGGAGAGCCAGGGGGCTGGGAGGTGAGCAAGGGCCACCCAAAGCTCCCACAAAGCTCTGAGTGGAGAATCACTAGGGTTCTGACTGCTGCATGAGAAGAAAGAGTTACTACTGTAGTCATTTACTGCCCATAATGTCCTGCCATTCAAACACCTATCCCTACACATAACTTAGCCTTCCCTTGTCTAGTTACCTATCCGTGAACTCACATAGCAGACACTGCTCTCCCACTAGTTATGTCTCTGAGTGTCACCAGACTGGTGTGTCCTCAGCTTACCCCTTTCACTGCTGAGCGGTGCTGCTTCACAGGGCATCCCACTGATGGACGCAGGGCCATGAGTGGGGCTCTGTGGGGATGTGCCTGGGAGGGGACTGGGGAAGAACAGTCTCCAGTACAAATGCCAAATGACATCAGGTGCATTTTCCAAATCGAGGACAGTGTTGCCTTTGGGGGAAGAGGGAGAGATTGTACATCCCTCAGAGGGGACTTAGAGGGCTGACAATGTGGTTTCTGGATCGGGGGATGGTTTCCCAGGGTTTGGCTCTACACTGTTATTGTTATTTTGGGCTTTTCTAATGTGAGTTATATTGTGTACTAGCCCAGTTTTTGTTTTTTTAGAAAGACCAAAATGCAGTGGGGCAGGGGAGAAGACAAAGAGGTCAGAGGCAGGGTCACTGATGTGAGAGATGACAATGGCAGCCGTGGAAACAGACAGTGGTCAGTGCTGGGGAGTGACAGCAGAAAGTGATGGAGGGCACTGAGGAAGAAGGGAGGGTACAGGAGGGGTGAGGGAGGAGAAAGAAGCAGGGATAGGCAGAGCAGGACTGAGGGAATACTCAGGAGAGGAGGAAGGCTTAGAGGGAGAGAGAGGGTAGAAGAAGGTTGATGAGAAAGAAAAAGGAGGTGGCTGGGAGGAGGTAGGGCAGGTGGCAGGCTCCTGAAGCAGTTCCAGGTCTCCGGCTAGTAACTGGGAAAGGAGGAAGGAATCATGGCCTGAGGTGTGGGACAGCAGCTTCTACGGTTCTTTTGGGGCTCTGATTGGCAATGCTGCTTTTGAGGTGGATCAAATAGGCATGCAGTTTGGGGTTCAGAAGACAGGTCAGGACTGAAGATACATCTGGGAGCGGCTGACACAAAGGTGCTATATTAATCTAAGGCTGTGAATGTGGATAAGCCAGGGGACACTGCAGGAAAAATAAAAGCAATGAGAAAAGAGTGGGTTTCCCGGGAACAAAACCAGTCAAGGTTGGGTAGGGTGAAACCTGTAAAGGGACGAAGAGGTAGATGAGTAAGGCATTCCAGATGAAAGTAGACCAGGAAGTGGAGAGGAGAAGGTGTGGGCTTCCCAACACCAACGTATCACTGGTATGTACACAGGGCCGATCTGTGTGGCAGCCCACCTGCATGCCAAGACCCTGTGTACTTCGATCTATCTTGCTGTCTTCTGAAGTGCTCTTTTTTCTGTCAAGAACACAGCTCCAAATACCAGTTGAGATATCTCTGGTATTCACAGAACCCAATTCTGGGACTCACCTTTCCTCTTTGTTTTTACAGATACACTCCCCAATAATCTCCTTGATCTCAGGATCATGTACTTTCTCAAAGCTGGCTGGCTTGATACCCTGAAACAAGATGAGGAGAATCATGTGACCAACAGTGACACCTAGAATCTGACTGCTCCAAGGCACAGTCCCCCCAAAGTTCAGGGAGTGTCCACTCCTACCAATGGTGAAACGACTGGCTGTAACTCCCATAAACTACTAGAAAATTAGACAAAACATATGAAACAGACACTCAATGGCAGGCAGTAGAGAATGGTGAGGTCAGAGAATGGACACAAAGGAGACAAACTGCCCCGGTAACTGAAGCCAGGCTGTGGGCAGGTAGGAAACACAGTTTCCCTGAGTTAGGGGCTGGAGCTCAGAGTTCAGAGAGACTCAGGAGGTAGAGTTCCTGAAAGGAGTGAGCTATGTAGGAAAAAGCTAAACTATATCTGTATATGGGTCCCTGTGAGTGTTTGCTTAGCACAAGACCACACAAGCAGAGTAAATGCCACAAAGTTGGTCAGAGAATGACTGAGGAGTGGTATGCAGAAAAATTTCCAAAATTCAGATTGATGGGGTGAGGTTTAAATGTGGAACATCTAATAAAAAAAAATACTAGGTATGCTAAGAGATAGGAAAATGTGATCCATAATCTAGCAGAAAAATCAATCAATAGAAATAGAGAAAAAATCAACAGAAATGAGACACTGGAGCTTACAGAGAGTTATTGTGTTGTTATTAAGTGCTGTCGATTCGGTTCCGAGTCACAGTGACCCTAACTATTCAAATGCTCAAAGGAAAATGAAGATACTGAGGAACAGAATGGTAGATATAAAAGAATCAAATAGAACTGGAGATAAACAACAATAACTTGAGATGAATAAAAAACAACAACACACAAAATGAAACACCCACTGGAACAGATTAACAACAGAAGACACTGAAGAAAAAGAGTGAATTTGAAGACACAGCAATAAAATCTATCTGAAATGAAGCACAGAGAGAAAAAAAGGTCATGTGGCTTTGTTCAGTTAACTTCACCCTTTGGGATAATATCAAGGAGTCAAATACATTAAATATACATATAACTAAATTCCTAAAAGGATGAGGTTGGTATAGAATAAAAAAAATGTGAAGAAAATCCAAAGACTTTCAAAGATTTTATGAAAACTGTACATATAGATCCAAGAAGTCCCACACACCCTAATCAAGATAAAGCAGTACCAGGAGTGTGAAGCTTCTCTGTAAAGCCCCCTGTAAATCTCTCCTTGTCCACTGCTTCGAGTCACCAGCCTCCCTGAAGAAATGAATTCTCTTGGCTTATCCATTGCTGTTGTTGTTAAGTGCTGTCAATTCAATTCTGACTCAATGACCATGCATAGGGTTTCTGAGGAGCAGCTGGTGGGTTTTAACCACTGGCCTTGTGGTTTGCAGTCCAGTGTTTATCCAACAGCACCACACTAGAAGTTTGTTAAAGCACAAGGGAGCACAGTCTGTACTGACTTCCCAGGGTAACCACCAAGGTCAAGTTCCTCAACTTGTGATGACAACTGGCATTTAGGCAACAACATGAGCACAGCATGAACCTTAGCTGCAGAATAGGATACTGGGTTTAACACCTCCTCAGATGAAGCACAGCATAGCCTGAACCTTGTTATTGTTGTTAAGTATCATCAAGTCAATTCTGACTCACAGTGATCCTTCATAGGGTTTCTGAGGAGCAGCTGATGGGTCTGAACCGCAAACCTTGCATTTAGCAGTGCAGCGCTTATCCTACAGTGCCACGTCAGGACTGTACAATATGACACTAGGTTGAACACCCCCACACAGCATTTTATTTCTAGAAAGAGGCTGATCAGAAGTTAGTTACAGAGCCTGCTCCGGAGTTGGGCCAGCAATGTCCACATCATGCCAAACACAGAGGTAGAGAGAGCTGTCTTCACTATGGATCTGTCAAGGGGATCTCTGAGTCAGTTTGCAGATGAGGAAACTGAGGCTCACAGAGACCCACGGCCTGGCCCAAAGCCACAGAGCATGGCAAGGGTAAGAACCCCAACTACCTGCTTCTGCCCGCCTCACACTAACAGCCATTAAAGAGAGGGACACACATGGCAGGCAGGTTTTGTGGGGATTCTATTTCATTTTTATTTAATTATCCACTGAGGGATTGTTATGAGTGAAGCCTGGAAGATGGGACATGACAGTTTGTATCATACCAGAGGCCCCACTGCCATTGCAGACCAATAACACCCACAGAGGATGCCACAATGAAGGGGACTCACTCACCTCCTCCACCTGCACAGCCCACCCCTGAGGCCCCATCACCACTATGAGCACTGGTCTAGGTACCTGACATTGAGTCTCCTACAGATCTCACAGCGACCTTACAAGAGGTGCAATTATTATCCTACCTTCTCAGATGAACTCAGAAAGGCTCAAGAACTTGGGAAGAGTGTAGCTTGGGCTCAGGAATAAAACACTGGGTTCTAATCCCAGCAGTGCCACCTACTAGCCTATGCCCTCATTAAGCTACTTTACCTCTTTGGGGCTGTTTCCCCATCTGTAAAGACAGAAAATAGGAGTGCCTCTTACAGGTTTGAGGTGAAGAATAAATGAATTTCAACCTGTATTGCCTGTGGGACCTCAGATGGGGCCAGTACACAGTAGGCACTCACTACTACTGCCCTTGGTCACACAGTCAGTCCAGGAGAAGAGGAAGAGATAGGTGCTGGTCAAGGTCATATCTGCAGTCATAATGTAAGTCCTGGGAGCACCACAGGAGTGACAGCAAGAGGACAGTGTTCTCTGACTAGCCTCAGAGTATTTCTTCCTCACTCTCTTGCTGCCATCAGTTCTGAGTGGAGCCTGAGGTCCACCTCAAGGGCTTCTCAGCCCAGGACCTCTGCATTCCCACAGAAAAGCACCCCTCTTCCCCTCCCCTGCTGGTCTCACCTAGGGACCACCCTCCCCGCCACACTCATCCAGGGGGACAATGGCACACTGGAGGGGAGAAATACACAGGACAACGAGAGCAGACAATGAGAGACCAATGTGTATAGAGAGAGGGGTTCCTTGGGCCATTGAGAAGATCTCACAAGCTGGGCCTGTGGAAGCGGTCCTATGTGCATGGAGGGAGGCGCTCCATGTGGGGGGTTGGGTACTCGAAGCTGTGGAAGGAAAGGCTCATGATGTTAGAAGGAGGAGCATCCAAGGTTGTAGAGAGTTCCTATGGTCAGGGAGAGGAGAAGTACCCATGACTGTGGCAGGGGCAAGACTTGGGTCTAGCCCTGTGCCCCTTCTCTGCACCACCATGGACTCTGGTCCCACCCTGCTACAACTGTGTGAAGGCAGAGGTGCTGACTGTACCTGCTATGGAATCCTACAGTCAACCAGAGGTCCCGAGGGCAGGGGAGTATGCTTAGGGCTGACTGAGCAGTGTGTATAGCCTAAGGATCGGGCAGCCTCCCTTCATCCTACTAGGGCAGGGCACACAGGGATGTGGAGGCACACCCAGTTGCCAGGTGTGGAATTCCAGAAGCAGAGAGTCCACAGTCTGTTAGGCTATATTTCTGGGGGAAGGGAGGCAGCAACTAATTTTTAAGTATGTTCAACACATTGTGGGCATCAACCAGGACAGTCTTCCCTTCTTCAACAAGATTCCCCCTAGAAATCTTTGCCTCAGCTTTCTTTGTGCTTGTTTGTTTAATTTAGAATTCATGAAGCATAACTTTCCCCAAAATCACAAAAAGCAAGTAAAGAGCAGAAAGGGTATCTCTTCATGCTCAGGACCAGGCAATCTAGGACCCCGGTGCCCATGAGCCTAACCTACTACATGGGGTCTGACAGGAGACTCCCTACAACTGTCCTGATGGCCCTTCTCTGTTTCCAGATAAGCACAGCCTCTCACACAATAGTTATGCATCTCTAGGAATAACCAGATTTCTTTATGCTCGTCCTTTGTTGCAAATCCAACTGCCATAGGGGCTTGGGAGAAGACAAGGCTCAGGTCAAGGGCCATTCCAGCACCAAGGACAAACAGAAACAGGGCCTCTTTGCTCCAAGGCCATCACATCCATCCTCCCACATGTGTGAATGAGGATTAATGTAAAACTCTGAAAGGCTGAGGTTCCCAAGGTGAAGAATATGTAAAGATAAAGACCATGGTGCTCTTTAAGGGGCTCCTATGTGGCACTGTAGGATAAGCAATGGGTCGCAAGGTCAGTTTGAACCACAAGATTGGTGGTTCAAATTCACCAGCTGCTCCTCAGAAACCCTATAAAGGGTTGCTATGAGTTGGAAACAACACAACGGCATTTAACAACAACAACAATATCATGCCAGGACTTCTGGTGTGGTTCTGCAGGATCAGCACTGGACTGCCAACTATAAGGGTGACAGTTCAAACCCACCAGCTGCTCCTCTGAAACCCTATACAGGGTTGCTATGAGTCAGAACTGACTTGACAACAACAACAACATATTATGCCAGCTGCTCCTTGGAAACCCCAGATAAGGTCGCTATGAGTTGGAACCAACTTGACAGCACTTACCAACAACATATTCATGCTCAGACCTGAGTTCTGGGGCCTCAGATGAGAGATACTAAGGGTTCTAGAGATGTGGGTGGATAGAGGATAGGCAGAACCTTGCTCTCTCTTTCTCTCTCTCTGTGTGTGTGTGTGTGTGTGTAGGGGGAGAAGGGTCAAAGCAGCAGGCCACATTGTCAGGATGTCCCAAGGATAAAGATACTCCTTATTGCTTGTTTCCTTGCGAGACAGGAATAGTCAAATCCTTGCTTAGCCCTAAACAGACAAGGGCCCACTTAGGAACTGGTCGCCCAATCTAGGGAGACAATGGACTGTTCAGAGAATCACCATACCTGGCACTACCCAACTGGTGTCCTCCTGAGCTCAGCAGACACCCACCGTCCATCACTCACATTTTCAAACCAGAAACCCAGGGGATGTCCAGTGCTTCTTCTCCTGCTACACCCTTACCCCAACACCCCTCAAGTCCTGGCAAATGAACCCCTCAATCTGGAGTCCCCCCTTTCTCCCATGAGCACACCATCAATGCTTCTGGCAAGGATCTTTTCTTGGAAGCTCATAGGGCTCCCTGCCTCTCTCTTCCAGCACTTCCCCAAGTAGATGGCATCCGCTCTGGGGGTCCTGACTCATGGCTACAGTGCTATAAGTTGAGAACACTGTCTTTCCCTCTCCCCGTATCCTCAGCACCAAATGTACTATTTAGCATGTAGTGAGGGCTCAAAATGAATGAACCAATGACCAGTAATGTAGAAATGAGCTATGACCTATAAGAAGGACCCAAGTGGAAGGGACAGGATGAGGGCAAAGTTGCCTCAGGATCACTATGAAACAAACTCAGTGTTGTAGTAGAGGTCAAAGCACATGGCAACTGATTGATACCATCATCGCTATATTACTCTCACAGGATTTTCACTATTAGCTCTTGCAACCTCTAGCGGTTCATGCTTGCTGAGCCTCTGTTTCTCCACTTGCAACGTGGCTGTTTTCTTCCTTGCACAGTGGCTTTTGTGCTTGTTCCTTATAAAAAGAAATAATGAGGCCAGTGTGTATCCTATTAGTAAGCTTGCCCGAGGTGGACTCACACAGGTGACCTTCCGGTAGATCTGGGCAGCATTCTGGCACTCCGAGTAGGGGTACTCTGAGGTGGCCATCTCCAGCATGCACATCCCGAAGGCATAGACATCGACAGATTCATCATAGTGCTCCTCATACATTTCGGGGGCCATGAACTCAGGGGTACCTGTGCCCAGAAAACAACAGATATAGTAGTCAGCCACCATGAGGCCCAACACCCTTCCTCAACCCTTCACATGGTCCATTAAGCTGCCTGGCTCCCAGGGCAGGTTAGCCGTCAGTGAGCAGCTACCTTGGGCTGGCCAGAGATATCAGTGAGTGAACTATCTCACACTCTACACCATCTGGTGTGTCCCAGAATCCAGGATTCAGACAAAAATGCTCTACAGACAGATGGGTCCTGAATTTGTCTGGGTTCCAAGGCTGAAAGAAGGCTAAGGGATGAGTTCATACAGCCATCTCATGTTCACAGTGCTGGGAGACTATCACTTTTCAAGAAAGTCTTTACCCAGTAACCTAGGTCTTACTGAGGGGCTACATCCCTCGTACACTTTGTCTAATCTTTCTAGACTCTGTCCCACAAATGTCCAGCACGAACCTGCACCTAAATGACTAAGACATACAAAAGCTCAGCATCTACCACCGAGCTACTCTTGCCTAGGTAAGTGAACCCTAGCTGTTACCACTAGAGACCACCGGTACAGGGCATGGGAGATAATCAGAGACTTGAAATCATGTTGACTGAACATGATTTAATGTTTTAATGACATGGAAACTTACGACAGGCTATGCAAAAAGAAAGCGTAAGATTGTATGTAGCGATGACCCCACCTACCAGGGGACTTCAAAAAGTTTGTGGACAAGCTGATATGAAGTGAGGAGAGATGCACAAGAATGCCCAAACTTGCAGATATTACCCATTTGACCTAACTTTGATGGCTTGATAATCAGAACTCTACTAAAGGAAGATAACAAATTTTTGATAAAGGAAACAAATATAAATTGCTACAATTTGAGGAACCTGACTTATAGATGTAATAGCTCAAAATACCAACTGAGAAGGAAGGAATTTTAAAATCAAAGATCAATCTTACCCCCTCTGTACACAGGATTGATAGGGATGGGCAACTTGGACAATGGCTACTTAAAAGGTGGTGGTGGTGGTGGTGGGGGAATAAAGGTAGGAAGTGACTCGTTTTCAAGAGGAAGTTTAGTATCAGAGTGTGTGGGGGAAGGTAAAGCCCCGACTAAATAGTTTTCATCTTGTCCAGATGGGTCTGGTAAAAGGGGATGGAGATAAGATACTTAGAATTCAACAGTGAGTAATTGTTATCATGACTAATCATGGCTGTCACAACTGTAAAGGTAGAAGTTTTGTAATAAAAAGTGGGGAGCAGTGATTCTTACAGTCCAGCAACAGAGGACCGTAGGACCATCAAGGGAAAAGATCACTAGAGGAAGCAGCAATATCAGAGATGGAAGCAACGATGAGGATGTGGAGAGAGGGAGCGGCTAAGGACGCTAGACTCATGGAAAGAGAAAGGCTGTGTGCTGGCGGTCAGAAGGCAGGCTTGCAGAATGTGCCCTTTGGTTGTTTAAATGATTATATATTCTGGACTGTTTTTGTGTACATTAAAAAAAACCCACAAAAAACAAAGGGAATAGAAGCAAATACTGTTGAATGATGATGCATAGAAGGGAATGCTATTATTGCAATGAAATGAAATACAATAGGATGAGTATAAAACTGATGTTCTCGTCTGTAAACTATCACTCAATGCACAATAAAAACTTGAAAAAATTAATGAATTGGGAAAAAAAGAGGAAAAAATAAGTTTGTGGACAAATTTCATTTCCCCACAAACTTTGTAAACCCCCTCCCTGCATATGTAAAACAATGTACACAGGGAAACGTGACTCTGTTTGGGAGGTAGGACTTTTAGTTACATTTGTCTGAGGTTTTTTTTGTGACTTGAGTGATAGTTTATATGGGGGAACATCAGTTCATTTCACTGCAATGATTACAATCCCCTGCATGCTTCATCATTCAACAGTATTTACTTCTATTCCCTATGGGGTTTTTTTTTGTTGTTGTTGTTGTTTTTTTATGTGCACCAAAACACTTAAGAATACACAATCATTCAAACAGCCAAAGGGCATATCCTGCCTCCGGGCACCAGCACACATCCCCTCTCCCTCCACGAGTCTACAATCCTCAGCTGCTCCATCTCTCAATCTCTGCCTCCATCTCTGGTGTTGCTGCTTCTCTGGGTAGGGTCCCATGCTCTGTTCCCACTTTTTCCCTTGATGGCCCCAGGGTCCTCTGCTCCAGAACTGTAAGATTGACTACTCACCCCTTTTTGCTACAAACTTCTACCTTTACAGTTGCAACAATTGCAATTAGTTACGATAACAATTACTGACGATTGAATCATGAGAGTCTTGTCCCCATCCTCTTAACTCAGACTTGTCTAGACAGGATGAAGACCACTCAGTGGGGATTCTACCTTCCCCCTCACACTCTGAATCTAAATGCCCTCTTGAAAACTTGTAAGCCAGTCACTTCATGCCTTTACAACCCCCTCATTTTAGGTAGCCAATGTCTAAGTTGCCCATCCCTATCAACCTTGTGTACAGAGGGGATGGGAATTATCCTTGATGCAAAGATTCTTTCCCTCTTGGTTGGTATTTTAAGATACTACATCCATAAGTATAGGTAAAGTTCATTAGATTGTAGTGATTTACACTTTTTATTCCTCTTTTCCTTCCTCTAGTCGGGTTCTGAACATCCAGCCATTGAAGCTAGGTCCAGTGAGCACAATCTGCAAGTTTGGGCACCCTTGTGCATATCCTCTCACTTCTTATCAACTGGACGCTTCACTCTCAGCTCTAGCCCTCTGTGGCCATGTTCTTGTCCATGGGCTTAGAAGTCCCCAGGTTGTCTGAGCTTTTAAAAATAAAGTTTTCCTAGAATAAGCTTTTGTTTTTATAATCATAAAAACTAGGCCCACTGAGTATCTGTTGTGCAGAATGCAAAGGAAAGGGGTGATAATCTTTTATAATGCTGTTTTTAACTTCTGTACATTTATTGACTTTGAAATATTTTAGTATTTTTTTAAAAAGCATATACAAAATATCACACACTAATTATTGCTTAAAAGCACACGTGGGGCGTCAGGAAATACCTGAAAACATTATAACGGCAATCTCTGGGATGGAGTGGGCCACAGACAATTTTAATAATTTGTTTTCATTTGCCCATAATTTCCACCTCAACATGCATTACATATTTAACAAAAAATACTAACACCTTGGTTAAAAAAAAATTGGAGAAAATGAGAATCGATACTTAGATTGGATTATAAACACAAAGAATTCTAGAAATACATCAGAAATCATGGGAATTGAGTGGAGAGAAAAGGGGACAGACTTCTTAGCTATCTAATGTTGCTGTAACAGAATACCACAAGTGGAGTTATACCAAGCAGAAATGTATTCTCTCATAGTCTGGGAGGCTTGGAGTTCAAATTCAGAGTGCTGGCTCTATGGGAAGACTTTCTCTTTGTAGACTCTGGGGAAAGGCCCTTGTCTCCTTTCAGCTCTGTAGACCCAGCATTCCTTGGAGATCTCCATATATCTTGGCATCAGTCTTCCCCTGGATCTAGTAGCTTCACAGTACCGGGACCCCAGGCCCAAAAGATATACTCCACTCCCAGCTCTTGTTTCTTGGTGGTAGTAGGTTCCGCTGAGCTATGCTAACTTCTATCTCATTTTATATCTCAAAAGAAATTGACTCAAGACACAGACTAACCCAGTAGTTTGCATCTGCCTCATTAATATCATAGAAACGAGGATTTACAACACACAGGATAATTACATCAACTCAGAGATGACCACAGCAGCTCACATCAAGGGTGACTGCATCATATTAGATCCCACCATGAAGCTACATCTTCACTACTAAACCACTGAGAATCCTGGCCCAGTCAAGTTGAAACAAAACCTTAATTATCACAGCCTCTCATTTGGCATTTTAAATTCTTTTGGGTTTTTAAACCATGTGACTGCATTGAACATTTTTTTTGGCACTGGTACTTTCTAAGCTAATATATTTTAAAGTTTCTTGCCACCTGTAAACTGGTCACAAACAGAGAATATTTTGCCCAGTTTCGAGTCTGAAGTTAAGACCCAAGCCCCCAGGTGTAACCTGAGTATACCTCACAAGCACACAACTAAAAGCTTTCCCATCAGGTGACGCTTTGATACCCCTGCCCAACCCCCTAGCCCTGAGGTCCCATTGGCATTTCCTCTCAGAGGGTACACCACCCTGCACCTGCCCTGAGCCCATTACAGTGGAGCACAACCAAGAGCCACAGAAGCAACTCAACACAGCGAGGGGAGCGAGTACGGCGCTCAGCCCCACCCCTCAAGCGCTCATACTGCCATTTGCGAGAAAATAAAGGACAGGGCTGCTTGGTGACAATGGCCTGGACACAGAGGGCTAAGGAGCCCATGCCCAGGGCCTGAGGAGAGGTTGAGGGGCTGCACTCACCCCACTTGTGGGAACAACACTGAGGCTTAGAGGAAGCCCTTTGGCAGACAGCTACACTAGAGCAGCAGGTACTCTCCCTCTTTGACCCTCAGGAAGCTGCAAATGCAGAAAACCCTGCCCTGCAATGATGATTTCTGAAAGCCTGCTGTGCTGAATGGGAAGGGGGTGTGCAGGTATGGAGACCAAGCTCAGCCAAAGTAAGATTACAGTCCCAAGCAGAGGGGTTTCCACTACCATCCATTGTGCACATGCTCTCAGGAACACACAGGCATGCCGATGCGCTCTCAGGGACACCTAGGTAAGTCCACATGCTCTCAGGGACACCTAGGTAAGTCCACATGCTCTCAGGGACACCTAGGTATGTCCACATGCTCTCAGGGACATGTAGGCACACGCACATGCTCTCAGGGACACCTAGGCACGCAACGCACTCTCAGGGATACCTAGGCACACGCACATGCTCTCAGGGACACCTAGGCACGCAACGCACTCTCAGGGATACCTAGGCACACCCATGTGCTCTCAGGAACACCTAGGTAAGTCCACATGCTCTCAGGGACACCTAGGTATGTCCACATGCTCTCAGGGACACCTAGGTACATCCACATGCAGTCAGGGACATGTAGGCACATGCACATGCTCTCAGGGACACCTAGGCACGCCAATGCACTGTCAGGGATACCTAGGCACACCCATGTGCTCTCAGGAACACCTAGATACGTCCACATGTTGTCAGGAACATGCAAGCATGCCCACACACTCTCAGGGACACCTAGGCATGCCCACATGCTTTCAGCAACATGTAGACTTACCCATTCTCAGGAACATGCCCTCAGATGCTCTCCATTTTTCCCCCTCAAACTGTAGCCATTTACATTTGAATTTTAGAAATTATATGTGTTTATGTGTGCATATGTGTGTGTTTGTGCATTGTGTGTGCATGCTCACACATGCATGTAGGTATGTCTCTATACATGAATGTGTTATAGATATTGCACACAATTGCAAATAACATGGGTGTTGGGCATGTTTAAGTACATGTACACTGTGTGTGTGTCTGTGTATCTGTGTGTGTACAGATACACAGATATATGTGCTTGGTGTCCACCCAGCAGCCATCAAATGTAATCATCACTAGATATGGGTTGCAGCCACTATCCCCACTCCATGGGTTGAACGGTTATCTGTAAGCCAGCCCAACCAAGCTTCATGATCAGCAAGCTGCTCTGGGCACTCAGAAGGTACCCAAGTGGGTGTCGGTAGACCTTGCAGACTAAGAAGTCACAATGCCTGGTCAGGGGTGCCATGGGCCAAGATCAACCTTCTTGCCACCTCCCCCATACTGCCTTCCACACAATCTTCTGGATAAGAGACATCTATGAGCTCATGGTATCCTGAAAGGTCCCTAGAGCTGGGGACATGGCATAAGCAACATTAGCAGCACCTAGGCCCCAAGCTAACCATGCCTGTATGCAAACCAATACCTCCCATTCACTCTCACAGCAGAGGTCCCACAAAAGATGGCTACCCTTGGTCAGAGCCACCAGGACCCCAGCACTGCTTTCAAGGCAGCATAAAACCCATCAGAGGCCTCTCAGAGTTTTCATGAACCCTGGGCACACACCAGCAGCCCCACTGACAAGGCACTGAAAACTGGGTCACAGCTAAACTGCCAGAGAAAAAGCTAAGGTCCTAGGCCAGAAATGAACTCATCCATGTACTGCTCTGTTCTCTTCCTCCCTGTCCCCCACTGACCACCAGGGACACACAGGGGAGGCTCCCAGAAAGAACTGGTCCATTTCATCATCAGAACAAGCACCCATCTGTATCAATGCCATTAGCAGGCCTCCCACTCGGAGGTGCTCCAGAGGATCCACACCCATACTCACAAGGACAAGACAGCTGAGGATCCTAGCCTCTCTCATTGGGGGCTTCACAGGTACACCCCAAGGGCTGACTGCCATGCTCACTGTGCACAGTCAGCCTCTGTCCCAATACACTCACAACATCCACCCCAGGCCTTCAACTCTGAATTCTGTCTCAAAGGAAGGAAGCTTAAGATCAGAAAAGGCCCAGAGGTCCCCTCGGTCAGATATCCAGACAGCTGTTAGTGGGTGTGCTTGTCTGACATAGGTGGTCCTGAATGGCACTCTTGCCATCCAACTAACCCAGTATCTAAGCCCTAACACTTTCTGAAGTCAAATTTGCAAAAGCCACCCTGTAATCACCAAGGATACAGAGCCTTAGAGTGTGTGGTCCACCAGGAGGACCCTGCTCTCAGTCAGTTACCCACCTCCCAAATTCCCATTTCACAAATGGAGAAACTAAGGCCTGGGGGTTCATAGCAGGCTCCCAGGACTCCAGAGTCTCTGGCTCCATCATTCATACCTCAAAGCCACCTTGGGAGTCCCTCCCTAACAAGTGACATCCAGATGGCCACCTGCTTTGTGTTACCAAGGCTCCTACCCGGGACTTGCTAGAGTTCCTGTGATACAGCTGTCGGCATATTCTTGGTGTTGTCTGACCCCTAGAGCACATCTCATTCTTTAAGTCTGAACCCCACACACCCTCCAAGTGTTCTCATTTTAGAATGTTCTCCTAGTTCCCCCAACCTTAGGGTGAGGGTGAACACTCAGGGAGACAAAGACATCATGTCCCCATACAGCAGCAAGGGCCCATGGTAACCTCAAAAAAAAAAAAAAAAAAAAAGGCTGTGTGGGTGGGTGGCTATCTTCTTAAAGTAGGGGCCTTTGAGCTGACTACTGAGGGATGAGAAAAATAGATGCAAAACTGTCCTTCGTATGTCTGCAGACCCTTCATCTGGACCCACCTTTTCACCCATCCACATATTCACTCTGCTCCTCATCTAGTTGCGTCTGATCTCCAAATGCCCCCCCCCCCCCAGCCCACTATGACCGTAGTGTTCTGCCTTCCAGCCTATACTACTAGCTGCCAGGGGACCAGTGAAAAGATAGCTCAGGTCAGTCCAGGCATGGTGGAGAGCCAGGAGGGAGAGCAGGCAGCAGCTATCTCCTTCAGCAGGCAGAAGGATTCCCTAAGGCTAGGCCGCAAGAGGGGTGAAAGCAGGTATAGTGCTCCTGAACTAAGACCCACTCTGACCCTCTTACAGGGTCCCTGCCTTCCCCAGGCCCAAGGCAGCAAGCAAACCCAATACCGGAATGCCTGACCCCTGCTGGTCTCTGGATTCCTGGGCCTCAGAGAAGGCACAAGCAGGCATACCTATCACGCTTTTGGCGAATGATGCTCTTTTGAGTGTGGCCAGGCCCAAGTCACCAATCTTCACAGACCCAGTTGGTCCAGTGATAAAGATATTGTCACATTTCAGATCTCGGTGGATGATGGGCGGTGTCCTCGTGTGCAAAAATAGTAGGCCTTTCAGGATCTGCCGGCACCAGCTGCGGAGAACTTTGGGCTTCATCACCTTGAATCGTTTCAGGTACCTGGAGGGGAAGGCACAGCACTGTCACCAAGCAGCAGGACAGTGTGTCCTCCACCAGACTCAATGGAAACTAGTTGGGATGGGCCTCCCTGTGTGCAGTGGGGAGGATTTGTGAATGCCACCATACAGAAGAAACGGATCACACTGTCCAGGCCAAGGGCACACACCCAGGTACTAGCTTTCCCTATTCAGGGAGGGCTACTGAACTTCACCCAGCCATAACACAGCTGTCATTAAAACAGGGTGCTGGTGTCCCAATATGTTGGTTGCAACAGGATGGCATTCTGAGGACACCTCAGTGCCTGGGGGACATTCCAGACACAGGTCCTATAGCCCAAGAGCTTAGCCCCCACACTGGGTGCCTGTATCTACTCAAAAAGAGCCCAGTCCCTGGAAGAATAATGAGGACAAGACTGGGAGGGAAGCCCCACATTGGGTTCTTATTTGTTCACCTGGGAGCTGGAGCACTTCCAACATTACCCACAGTGCACAAGCCGGGGTCCTCAGTGAAGAGTGGTGACCCCTTCCCTAGGCTGACTCCCTCCCCATGGGGCCTGACTACACATTCAGTCCAGTCCATGAGGAGGGGGGGTTTTACTCGACCATCACCCCACCCTGACAACTGTCCAGTTCTTACACCTTTGGAGTGTGCCAGCTAGGACACAGTCCAAAGCTGACCCTCAGCAGCAACAAAGCATCAGCCACAACACAACAAGCATTCAAGTTCCCATTTACATACATGCTGTCCCTCGCAGAATCAAACACATAAAACAGTACATTGGCTGTGGGGCTGTGGGAAGAAATTAGGGACTAGATTTCCTCTGTGGGTCTCTGAGAAACAGAGACAAAAGAAGCCCAAGGCTAAGAGGAAACTATCAAGGTTGGTTTGATGTGTTTCTTTTCATTTGGGGCGGTGGGGAGCCTTCCTCTGGGAGGATTCTATAACATGCCACGCTAATGTCATACAGCCACCCCCTACTCCCAGGCAAGCAAGTGGCACACTTACGTTTTCAGTGTCCCTGAGGTCATCAGCTCTGTCACCAGCACGATGCACCGCTTTCCTTTAGCACTGGACTCCCAGAAGTCGTAGAATCGCACGATGTTGGGGTGCTGCAGGCCTTTCAGCATCTCAGCCTCTTCCTTAAACCTTTGCCGCTCCAGCTTGGTAAGCTTCCGGTCCTAGTGAGAAGGCAGAGACATAGTGAGTAGGTGACACAAAGACCTTTTCCAAGAGAGGGGCAGGAGGTGGGAGGCAGGAGGTAAGGGGCTGGTGGTGTTGGTGTTCAGAGCCTGCACTAGGCCACTTTCTCAGGCATTCACACTATATACAGCACTAAGAAAGAACCAGGCCATCAAAAGTGAGCTTGTGAAGTCTGACCCAGTTCCAAAGCCTCAAAGGTAGCCTCATGTTCCCCAAGCACAGTGCACACTGAACTTTTCTGCCACTGAATTTCAGCAGAAGATTTTGGGAGAATGTTCTAAATTCAGCAGACCGTGTAACAAAATGAGACAGACCAGAGGTCTCAAATACACACATCTTGACCTTAACCCCACACAGAAGCTGCTCCATGCACAACAGAGGCTGTGTGAATACCACTCAAGGGTCTGGGACACTCAGTTCTGCAAAGTGTCATCTGATCCTGGCCTCCACCATCCAGGAGTCTGCACCAGGAACTCTGCAAGAGGAATTCCTGGGAAGCAAGGTGGCTCAGTAACTCATACTTTGAGGTTCATGTACTTTTCTAACCACCACCCATCTGTCAGTGTGTTGTACTGTAATGGCTTGCATGTTGCTATGATGCTAGAAGTAATGCGACCAGAATTTCAAATAGGAGCAAGGTCACTCATGGTGGACAGGTTTCAGTGGAGCTTCTAGACTAAGGAAAGACTAGCAAGGTGATTTACTTCCAAAATTTAGCCAATTAAAACCCTGTGGAGGCAGGGCTTGATGGCGGCCTATATAGGGTAGAGGTGCAGTGAAGTTTCTGTCAGCAATACCACAGAATATCAGATGAAGCAGGTTCAGAGCAGAGCTCCCAAACTATGAACCACATAGGTAGGAATAGTTAAAAAGTTTGAAGGCTTATAGCTAGTGGAACTTGTAGCTGAAGTAATAAGTCCCATACTTTAGAATCTGCTGGGCTCAGCGGCCCAGAGCCAGCAACATGGGTGAGATCAAACAACAGGACCAGGTGGGGAAGCAAGTAGACCCACTGGCAATTAATGACCACAGGAAACTCAGAGCAAAGGTGACAATATTATTTGTTTGGCTTTGTTCTGAATTTTTTTTTTTTTTTTGCTATCTGTTCATTGGCTGTCTGCACACCTCAGTAACTAGAGGTGGTGCCTGAGTGAGTGGATACCCCCCACGCCCCACCACTGGAGGGTTCTTCTACCACGCATGCGCACAGATCCTCTAAGTACTCAGAGGCACTAGCCTTTCTTGCTGGTTGAGTGCCTGGGAGTTGGTTCCACCTCATAGTGGCCCTGTACAGAATTTCCCAGGCTGTGAATCTTTGCGGGAGTAGGGGGCCTGGTATTTCTCCTGGAGAACAGCTGGTGATTTCAAGCTGCTGGCCATGGGTTTCAAGGCCCGATTTGTAACCACTACCCTACAAACAGGCATTTCAAAATGACCACAGCCGGCCCTGAATTGTTTGTTTATTAATAGGAAAAAGGCCAGAACAGGCTCAGGAGAGGGAGAGAGATTAAAAACAAAACAGGCCAGAAATTAAATCCTGAGGTACAGCATAACAACCAACAGTGGCATCTTGAAATTTGTCAGGTGGCCTTGAAGGCAAGAAGTTGAAAGAGGGCATTAAAGTTATACTCATATTAGGGTACAGATTTTTTTTCTTTCTGTCTTTCTTCTCCCTCTTCTCATCTTTCCTGTGATTACAGTCTACAGTATCCAAGGTTTTTTGTTTTGTTTTGTTTTATTTGTTCTTTGGGTTGTTGTTCTTTTAACCTTGCTTTTTTGTTGGTGCTGTTTTTTGGTTTGTTTTTTTTGCTTTAGTTCTGTTGTGTTTTGGTTTTGTTCTCCCTTTTACCTCTAGGGGGCTCTTTCTCTCCCTATACTACCCAAGAAGAGACAGCAATAGCTGGCATACAGTTAAGATAAAATCACATGCTATAAAGTCCCACAATCCAGGAAAGAACCAACACCAACTGCCATACACCAGGGAGGCAGACAAAACCTGCAAAAGTTATTCTGAGTTGAGCAATAAGAAGAGTGAAAAGGGAAACCCACCTCCTGATCACATCTACCTGGAGAAAATCAGAAAGCATAAAAACTACCAAAACACACAATCAATTAAGTATTAAGGACACAGCTAAACATTAAACATGTCCCCAAAGCAAAAAGAGATGACCATATCAGCACACATCCAGAAACAAGATAAAATGTCTGAGACAAATGACTAGAGGTAGACACACACTACATTCTGGAAGGTGGGCAGGCCTTGGAAATGCATAAGAAAGAATTAAGAAAAATGATTATAAAATGTTTCAAAACATTTTACAATGGAGTTGAGAAAAATAAGGAAGAAGTCAAGAAAGTACTACTGGAACAATCAAATAGAATAGATACAGCATTGGAAACAATTCAAAACCTAAGGAAGAGTTTCAAATTATTAATAACAGAATATCAGAAATAGACAATACACTGAAAGGGCACAGGAGTAGAATAGAAGACATGGAAGGCAGAGCTAGTGAACTAGAGGACAAATATCTCAACACCACTAAGATAGAGGAGCAAGCAGAAAAAAGAATAAAAAATCCAAAGAGAGTCTAAGATTCATGTTGGACAACATGAAGAAGAATAACTTAAGAATTACCAGCATTCTGGAACAGGAAGAATCACACAAGTCCACGAAGAGATAGTTGAGGAGCTTGTGGAAGAAAAATTTTCTAACATCCTGAATAGTGAAAAGATAAACATTCAAGAAGCTCAA
>NW_006408887.1:369985-378403 GCF_000296735.1 Chrysochloris asiatica | reverse complement strand
AAAAAACCAGAATGGCAGCAGTTAATCCATACCTATCAATAATTACACTGAATGTAAATGGATTAAATGCAACAGTAAAGAGACAGAGGGTGGCAGAATGGATAAGAAAACAAGACCCTTCTATATGCTATCTGCAAGAGACACATCTTACACAGAGGAAAAAAACAGATTAAAAGTCAAAGGATGAAAAGAAAAAAAAAATCAACCTAATTGCAATAAAAAAACGCACAGGAGTGGCAGTACTAATCTCTGATAAAATAAACTTCAAGGCAAAAACCAGTATAATAGATAAAGATGGACATTATCTCATGATTAAAGGGACAACTGAACAAGATGATATAACCATAATAAATACCTATGCTCCCAATGAAAGCGCTCCAAAATATACAAAGCAAACTCTAATAGATTTGAAGAAAGAAGTAGACGAATCTACAAAAATAGTGGGCAATTTTAATACACCACTTTCAAAAATAGATAGAACAACCAGAAAGAAACTTGCCAAAGACACAGAGGAACTAAACAACACAATCGGCCAACTGGGCCACATATATGCATACAGAGCATTCAACCAAACAACAGCACAATACACATTCTTTTCCAGTGCACATGGAACATTCTCCAAAATAGACCATGAGTTAGGCTACAAAACAAACCTCCATAAATATACAAACATCAAAATACTATAAAGCAAGAATCTTCTCAGATCACAAAGCTATCAAATTAGAAATCAACAATAGGAAGACCAAGGAAATAAAGCCAAATAAATGGAAACTGAATAACACCCTGTTGAAAAGTGACTGGGGAGTAGAAGAAATTAAATGTGAACTCACAAGGTTCCTAGAAACAAAGAGAATGAAAACACAACATACTAAAATCATTGGGACACGGCAAAAGCGGTGCTGAGAAGACAATTTACTGCCATAAATGCACACATCCAATAAGAAAGAATGAACCAAATTAACACATTAACACAACATCTACAACAATTAGAAACAGACTAGCAGAGGGAACCTATAGCCACCAAAAGAAAAGAAATAATAAACATTAGAGCAGAAATAAATGAGATAGAAAACAGAAAAACTATAAAAAGAATCAACAGGACAAGAAGCTGGTTCTTTGAAGGGATTAACAAAATTGACAGACCATTTGCAAACCTAACAAAAGAAAAGAGGGAGAAGACACGAATAACACGCATTAGAAACTACATTGGAAATGTCACAACGGAACCAAAAGAAATCAAAAGGATAATACCAGAATACTATGAAAAGTTGTACTCCAACAAATTTGAAAACTTAGAAGAAACTGATACAGTTTTAGAAAAACATGATCTACCTAAACTTACAGTTAAGTAGAAAACTTGAACAGACCCATAACAAAAGAAGAAATTGATCAAGTCATGGAAAAACCCCAATCAAAAAAATCCAGGCCCAGATGGCTTCACTGGTGAGTTCTACCAAACATTCAGGGAAGAACTGTCACCAATTCTACTCAAATTATTCCAGAATATAGAGGAGGATGGAAAACTTCTTAAAACATTTTATGAAGCAAGCATAACCCTCATACCCAAACCAGGGAAGGATGTCACTAAGAAAGAAAATTATAGGCCAATATCCCTCATGAACATAGATGCAAAAGTTCTCAACAGAATCCTAGCCAACAGAATCCAACAGCACATCATGATCAAGTAGGATTCATATCAGGGATGCAAGGGTGGTTCAACACTATAAAAATGATCAACGTAATCTACCATATATAAAAACGATCAACATAATCTATTATAAATAAGAAAAAAGAAAAGAACTACATGATCCTATTAATTGATGCAGAAAAGGCACTTGACAAAACCCAACATCCATTGCTCATAAAAACCCTCAACAAAGTAGGAATTGAAGGGAAATTTCACAACATAATTAAGAGTATAAATACAAAACCAACAGCCTACATTACTCTCAATGGAGAGAAACTGAAAGCCTTCCCTCTATGAACAGAAACCAGACAAGGATGCCCTTTGTTATCACTCCTATTCAACATTGTGCAGGAAGTCTTAGCAAGAGCTATACGGCAAGACAGGGAAATTAAGGCATCCAAATTGGCAAAGAGGAAGTAAAACTCTATCTATTGCAGATGATATGATCCTATACATAGAAAATCCCAAAGAATTAGTAAAAAAGCTACTGGACCTCATTGTAAGATTCAGCAAAGTGGCAGGATATAAGATCAACATAAAAATATCAGTTGGATTCCTCTATACCAACAATGACAGCACTGAAAAGGACATTAGGAAAGCAATACCATTTACAGTGGTGGCCCAAAGGATGAAATATCTGGGAATAAATGTAACCAGAGAAACAAAGTACCTATAAAAAGAAAACTAAAAAACACTACTACAAGAAATCAAAAGAGACCTATAAAAATGGAAGAATGTACCATGCTCCTGGATAGGAAGACTTAGCATTGTGAAAATGTCAGTACTGCCCAAAGCAATTTCCACAGATAATGCAATCCCAATCCAGATTCCAATGACATTCTTCAAAGAGATGGAAAAAAACAATTACAAACTTTATAAGGAAAGGAAAGAGAACCAGGATAAGCAAATCACTGCTTAAAAGAAAGAATAAGGTTGAAATCCTCTCACTCCCTGATTTCAAAATTTATTACATGGCTACAGTGGTCAAAACAGCTTGGTACTGGTACAATGAAAGATACAGAGATCAATGGATCAGAATTGAGAATACAGAAATTAACCCATCCACATACAGCCAACTGATTTTCAACAAAATGCATAAATAGATCATATGGGGAGGTGATAGTCTCTTCAACAGATAGTGCTGGTAGAACTGGAAAGCGATATGCAAAAGACTTTCTATGGTGAAGCAAGACCTTCATCTCACGCTCTATACAAAAACCAACTCAGCATGTATTAAAGACCTAAACGTAAATCCCAGAACTATGAAGGCCATCAATGAAAAAAATAGGGATAAACGTGAGGGCTCTAATTCAGGGAATACACAGATTACCAAACATTTTGAAAACTATACACACAAAAGTAGACAAAATTGATGAGTGGGACATAAAAATTTAAAACTTACGTGCATCAAAAGACTTCACCAAAGGAGTAAAAAGGGAACCCACAGAATGGGAAAAAATCTGTTGCAACGACTCATCAGACAAGGGTCTCATTTCTAAAATATATAGGAAATTACAACACCTCTACAAGAAAAAGACAAATAACCAAATTAAAAAATGGGCACAGCACATGAACAGACACTTCACCAAGGAGGAAATCCGGACTGCCAACAAACATATGAAGAAATATTCACGGTCACTAGGTATTTAGAGATGCCAATCAAAACAACAATGAGATAACATCTCACACCAGCAATAACAGCAAAGATAAAAAAAAGTAGAGGACAAAAAATGCTGGCGAGGATGTGGAGAGACTGGGATGCTCCTGCATTGCTGGTGGGATTGCAAAATGGTCCAACCTCTCTGGAAAGCAATATGGTGTTTCCTCAGAAGGCTGGAAATAGAAATACCTTATGATCCAGCAATTCCTCTACTTGGTATTTACCCACAAGAAATACGAGCCATAACATGAGTAGATATATGCACATCAATGTTCATAGCAGCACTATTTACAATAGCAAAAAGGAGACAGCCAAAGTGCCCATCAACTGAAGAATGTATAAAGAAACTGTGGTACATACACACATTGGAATATTATGCTACCTTAAAGAACAAGGAAGCTGTAAGCTACCACATAACATGGATGAACCTTGAGGACATAATGTTGAGTGAAAATAGTAAATCACAAATGGAGAATATTGCATAGGACCACTACTGTTAAAGACCAAGAAAAAGAACCATTACTAAAGCAGGGGTGTGGGGGGTATGGAAATTCTTTGCTGTTAACCAGGATGTGGGAGTGAGGGGAGGGAGGGGAAGGTGGAGCACAGGGTAGGGAATAGACACAGGATAGTTTGGGTGCTGTGGGGGGAGGAGGGGGACAATACAAAAGAAGGGGGAGGGAAATGGAAGAACAAGGCTGATGGGAAAACAATTACGCAGGTTTGCATGGGCTAAGTGGAACAGAGGTAAATAATGATGTACGTACAACTTTGGAGCAACAGGGCTCTGGGATACAGGGATTGAGATACGGTTGGAATGGGCAAAAGGGGGGAAATAATGTTAAGAGGCTTGGCTGTCTTTTGAATCTTGGTTTCCTTTGCATACCATTATAAAATAGACACTGGTGGGGGGGGGAGAAAGAAATAGCCACAAATATTACCATAGAAAGCTTGTAAGTCCGTCTTCTGCCTGTAACTGATTGGAATACCTAAAATGGGGCTACAACATGCCCAGTGAAGGAGGCTTCCCTGTGCAGCATCTGCATTACATAAGACCATAGGTAGAATCTTGAACCCCATCCAGATCTTCTGAGGTGGTAAATTTCCACTTGAAAGGACAAACAGACCAGTCTGGAGAGGCTAGAAGAACAGAAGATACTTCTTGAAAGAAAGACGGACAGGAAAACTATAAAACAATAATGGCAGTCTGACTGATTACTACAAGAACAAGCAAGTTGCTTGCCCAGGAGACAGCAAGGCAAGTGGTCGGTTTCCCTCAGGGCAAATTCCCTGCCAAGACTAAGACTCAATGGGAATACATGAGCAGACATGCACTCAGATACGTCACCACGTTGGTCATAGATAAGGGGAAGTGAGGGAAAAACTTCAATGAAGCTGTGAGCTGAGCCCTACACTGTTCCATAGACTCCTGTGAACCTGGGTGTAGACCTGATTAGCCAGCAGTATGGCAAGACTTGGGGACTCTTGGGCCCAGAGTCAGCGACATAACCACAGAGGACTAGAGTGGAGATATCCAGCTGATAAGAAGAGAGGGCATATGCATAAGAACACCCACACTTGCAGACAATACCCACTTGACCTGGCTTCAATGACTGGATGATCAGAGCTCAACTAGAAGAAGAAAGAAGAAAAAAAGAGTAATCTGATACAATTTGATGAACTTGACCTATACCTATGGATGCAGTAGCTCAAAAGAGGGAACAAATCTTTACAGTGAGGATCATTCCCACCCCCTCCATACACAGATTAGACAGGGATGGGCAACTTGGACATTGGCTACCAAAAATGGGGGGGGCGGGGACTACAAAGGCAAGTTTACAAGCTTTCAAGAGGGAGCCTAGATCCAGAGGGCATGGAGGAAGGTAGTATCTCCACTGAGTAGTATCCAATCTGTCTGGGTGGGACTGATGAAAGGAGATGGGATGGCACTCATGTGATACAATAGTGAATAATTGCTATCAGGACTGTGAGGGCTGGAAATGTAAAAGTAGACATTTTGTAGCAAAAAGAGGGGAGTAATTGACTTTGCAGTCCAGGAACGGAGTTCCCTGGGACCATCAAGGGAGAAGAGCGGAGTGCGGGACCCTACCCAAACAAGCAGTGATGCCAGGGATGGAGGCAGACACAATGACATGGAGAGATGGATTGGCTGGGGACTCTAGACCCAGAGAGGGAGAGGGGTTGTGTGCTGCGGACTGGAGGGCAGGCTTGCTGGGTGTCAACCAATCCTTTGTTGGTTGATGATGCATGGAGGAGATTGTAACCATGGCAATGAAACAATATACGATAGGATGAATGTAAAGTTAATGTTTTCCCATGTAAACTATCACATAATTCACAATAAAACATTTAAAAAGAGAAAAAAAAACAAAAAACCCTATGGAAGGCAAAAGAACATTGTTCAACACAGAGCTGGAAGATGAGCAGCTAGTGGAAGACATTCAAAACACAGTGGATTCAAGCAGCCCTATGACTGTTTTGAGGATACACGGCCAGGCAGCATTTAGTTCCATTTTACATGATGTAACCATTAAGTCAGAACCAACACAAAGGCAACTAATAACATCCCATAAACATACCTCTGGGGCCTTTGTTCCCTCAACAACCACTTGTTGAGCGTTTTTTAAAAGAATAAAACATCAATTCTTTCTACAAATCATTAACTCTAAGCATCATGCAATTCTAACCAAGTGCTTAGGACCACAGCACATCAGAACCAGAAGTCAGAAGGGTACACGGTTTTTAGGGATGGGATGTTGGTAGAGCCAGGATATGGTCAGTGGGCAGGTGTGTAACGTGCAAAGCAACAACAGACAGAGTTGCTGTCCTGGGACACGTGTCTGAGCGCTGAGGCAGGAAATCAGAGCACAGACAACTACACACCAAGACCCACACTGTTGCCTGATGCTTAAAACAAGAGATGGCAAACACATGTATCACACCATAGCCAGGGCCTCTGAGGTGCTGGCCACCCCAGGTTCTCAGCAGGAGCCCACCTCTACCCAGGAAGTAGCCTCTTGACCATGTGGGATTAAGCCAAGGAGCCACAAGTATATGAGGACTCCATTCAGCACAACCTCCCCCGCTTCCAGTCCTACTCTACTCCAAGCTTTCCTTCTCCATACACACCCTTAGTATAAGCATTGTCCTCTTCCAGGCCCCTACACTCCTCACCTTGCCCCACTTCATGTACTCCCCTGCTTAAAGCAACATCAAACACTTTAGGTAAGACTCAAGGAGTTCACAAGGTCCCAAAGACTCTGTGTTTTAAACTCAGCTCACAAGATAAAATTCCACCCTCAGGGTTCAGCCATCTGCCATCCTTCCTTTTGACAAACACACCAAGCACCTTTGTACCATCACGATTTCTGGTCCAAGCAGTTGACGGGCACACACTGACCACCAAACACCCAGAAAACAACTGGCATATTTCTAAAAGGAAACTGCCAATACAACTGAACACAAGGATAGCAAAGCTCTAAGGAGCTCCAGGAAGAGAGAACACTGTGAATTTGGGATTGTGAGTAAAGAAATCAGACTTCTAAAAAATGCAAGCCTGGACCCCAGGGTCCTTTTAGGAGGCCCTAGAGAACCCCAAGTCCAGAAAAAGAAAAGAGGTCTGTGGTCACGATGAGGATCCCAAATGGCTGTGGCACCCATTAGACCATTTATCCTTCCACCAAACCGTGCCCTCCATTCCCACAATACACAGACCCTCCTGGACACAGGACTTTCATTCACACATGTCACACACGTGACAGCAACACAGTACAGATCCTACTAGATACCAGACCTTCATTCACACGTAGGGCAGCACATGATAGCAACATAGCAGACCTTCATTCATACATGGAACTGTCCATGACAGCAATGTAGCATACACTCTCTTGGACACAAGATCTTCAGTCATACATAGACACATGACAACAACTCAACACAGACCTTTCTGGATACAGGACCTTCATTCACACATAGGGTGACACGTGATGGAATGCAGCACAGACTCTCCTGGCAACCAGACCTTCACTCACACATGGGGCTGAACGTGACAGCAGTGTAGCAGAACCACCAGGAGAAATCAGCATGCCTGCACTCAGAAAGACAAATAATTTTGGCACCAAAAGGCAACTTTGAAAAAACTGAATGTGTATCTTCTCTGAGATTCAAGAACTCTATGTACATAAATAATAGCAAATGTAGCACTGGACTGCTTACTGCAATGTCGGCGATTCAAACCCACCAGCTGCTGCTCATTGGAAACCCTATACAGGGTCACTGGGAGTTGGAACTGACTCAATGGCATTTAACAACAATCAGGAAAGTATGCTTGCAAATCAAACCTGACTTAGTAAAAGTTTCTAAAAAACCACTGTTATCGAATCAGTTTTGACTCCAAGTGACCCTAAAAGATCTTGTGTTTTGTTAAATAAGATATTCTATAACCCAATGACATAAAGACTTAAGCTACAACACAGTGTAAACCACATTGTAAATGGTGGACTTTAGTTATTAACAATGCTTCAATATTAGCTCATCGATTGTAGCAAACGTTTAGCAGAAAATGCAAGATGTTAACAATAGAAGAAATCGTGAGAGAGGGGTATATGGGAACTCTGTGCTTTCTGTGTGTAACTGTTAGGGTTCTGTGTCAACTTGTCTAGGCCAAAATCTCCATTGGCTTAGCTGCTGAGATATGCTTATCCCCATGGTGATAAAACCTAATACAGGCATAGTTAACTCTATGATGAGCGGCTATGATCAGTCAATCAAATGACGGGATGCTTCATTGGAGGTGTGGCCTGCTCCTAATATAATGGACATGTGGGAAAGGCTCTCTCTCTCGTCCTCTGGGGACCTCTGACTCTGCAATTGTGAGTCATCTCCTTGATATTAAAATTTCTCTCTCTGTATATATATATATATTTGTTGTTGTTGTCAGGTGCCATCGAGTCGGAACCGACTTATAGTGACCCCATGCACAGCAGAACGAAACAATGTCTGATCCTGGGCCAACCTCACTACCGCTGCCACACTTGAGTCCATCAATGAT
>NW_006408887.1:365203-369020 GCF_000296735.1 Chrysochloris asiatica | reverse complement strand
CTGGTAGTGTAGTGGTTACGAATCGGGCTGCAAACCTTAAGGTCAGCGGTTCGAAACTACCAGCTGCTCCGCGGGAGAAAGATAAGGCTTTCTACTCCCGTAAGGATTTACACCCTTGGAAACCCTGTACAGGGTCGCTATGGGTCGGAACTGACTCAACGGCACTTAAGAAGAAGAAGAAGAACAACAACAACAACAAATATATATATATATATTTATCATTGGTTTTTCTTCTCTAGAAAACCCAGCCTAAGATACTGTGCAATTCTTGTATAAACCTGAACGTGCACTAAAAAAATAAATTCTACAAATTAAAAAAATGCATATGTTGCTGTTGTTAGGTGCTGTCAAGTTGGTTTGGACCCATAGTAACCCTACAGACAACAGAACGAAACACAGCCTGGTCCTGCATCATCCTCACAATTGTTACATTTGACCTCATTGTTGCTGCCACTGTGCCAACACATCTTGTTGGGGTTCTCCCTCTTTTTCGTTGTCCCTCCACTTTACCAAGCATGATATTCTTCTCCAGGGACTAGTCCCTCCTGATATTATACAAACATGAAAGTGGTACAAGCAGAATAAAAAAGAAGCTATGAACTGATAGTTCATGAGAGACACAAAGATGGTTAATAAGCATAGGAAAAGAAGCTCAGCATCATTAATTATCTGAGAAATGCAAATTAAACCACAATGTACCACCACCTCATACCCACTACCAGTTTCTATGGAGTCCAATCCACGTCACACCAACCCCTATGCTCCACAAGGTTTTCAATCAGAAGTAGATCACCAGGCCTCTTGTCCAAGGTGCCTCTGAGTGGATTCAAACCTCTAACCTTTGGGTTAGCAACCAAGCACATTAATCCTTTGTACTTCCCAGAGATTGCACTCACTGTTGTTGTTGTCAAGTGCTGTCCAGTCAGTTTTGATTCCCAGTGATAGTGAACCTGAGGAGCGGTTGGTGAGTTTGAACTGTAGACATTGCTGTTAGCAGTCCAGTGTTTATCATACAGTGCCAAACCAGGACTCTATCATAGCCACTGGTGGTGGTGGTGGCAGTTATTATGTGCTGTGGAGTTGGTTCCAATTCATAGTGACCCTGTATAGGGTTTCCAAGGCTGTGAATCTTTACAGGAGCAGAAAGCCTCGTATTTTCCCCACTATCACACCCACTGTTGTTGTTGTTGTTGTCAGGTGCCATCGAGTCAGAACTGACTCATAGCGACCCCATGCACAGCAGAACGAAACAATGCTCGATCGTGGGCCAACCTCACCACCGCTGCCACCCCTGAGTCCATCAATGATGCCACCTGGCCGATCCATCTCGTTGGGGGTCTTCCTCTTTTTCTCTGACCCTCCACCCTACCCAGCATGACATCCTTCTCCAATGATTGTTTCCTCCGGACTACATGTCCAAAGTAGAAGAGACGAAGCTTAGCCATCCTGGCCTCCAAGGAGCATTCTGGCTGCACTTCTTCCAAAACAGATCTATTGGTTCTTTTGGCAGTCCATGGCACCCTCAGTATTCTCCTCCAACACCACAACTCAAAGGCATCAATTCTTCTACGATCCTCCTTATTCACTGTCCAGCTTTCGCATCCATATGAGGCTATTGAAAACACAATGGCCTGGGCCAGGCGCACCCTAGTCCTCAAGCTGACATCTCTGCTCTTCAATACTTTAAAAAGTTCCTGTGCAGCAGATTTGCCCAGTGCAATACGTATCACACCCACTAGAAGGACTAAATTAAAACCACTGGAGGTACTGTTGGTGAGGATGTGGAGACACTTGAACTCTCCCCCATATTACTGGGACAAGTAGAAACTACAAGCACTTTAGAGATATACTTGGCAGTTTTCTCTGTGACCCAAGAACTCTACTCCCAGGTATTTACCCAAAAGAAATGAAAACACATATCCACAAAAGACGTGCACACAAATGTTCATAGAAGCTTTAGTCGTAACAGCTCCAAATTAGAAACAATCAAAACATCTGTCATCAGGTTGGGAAAAATAATTGTGGCAGAGAAAAATAAGAATACTATTGATCAAGTTAAAAAATAAACTCTGGATACATGTAACTATAGATAAAGCTCAAAACATAATATTATGCTGAACAAATGAAGCCAGGTATAAAAATGTCTATACTGTATGCTTCTACTTATGGCAAACTCTAGTAAAAAACAAAACTAATGTTTTTGTTGTTAAGTGCCATCAAGTTGGTCCCTGAATAGAGTTTCTAAGAAGTGAATGGTGGGTTTGAACCATCAAACTTATGGTTAGTAATCCAGCACTTACCCTATAGCAACACATCAAGATTCCTAATGTATGGTGTCTGAAATCAACAGGGATTTCCTCTGGTATAGCAGTAGAATGGGATCTGGCTGGAAAGACATTTCAGAGAACATCTGGAATGATGGAAATGTTCTATATAATAATATTGGATGTGTCCTACGCTAGTATATAAATTTGTCAAAACTCATCAAATTTCACACTTTTAAATGTTTTTTATTTTTTTAAAAAGAAACATTCAAAGATCAAATGAGAAAAACAGAAAGAAAATATGAGGGAAACACTGAGATATGAAAGAATCATTTTGAAGTTCAAACAACTGTGTAATAGATCAAAGAGAAAACAGATACTATGAAGAAAAAATAGATAAGAGAATAGAATTGTCCTGAGCGGAAAAAAAGAACTATTTAGAATAAAAAGACCCATCAAGACCAGATCAGAATAAGTGAAAAATGACCCATGTCCCGACTCATTCCAGAGAAATTTCAAGAGTTGATCATATCTGTAAAGAAATGGGCCCAGTTAGGCACCAGTGTCTCACTGACAACTCTGGAGGCCAGAAGACAGGGAAGCAAGCATGCAGTATCTTCAAAATCTGACTTAGAACCAAGAATTCTACACCCAGAATTCTAAACACTCAAACTAAGGGGTAAAAAGACATTTTCAGACACACAAGAACTCCAAGTTTATATCCCATACTCCCTAGATGAGAATGTTACTAGAAAAGGTCTGCCAGTAAAACACAACACAACAAAACAAAAAGGAATTAGATATGGCAGCGCCTTGTGGTCTGAAGGGGCAACTTAACCTGAGGAGGACCAAGGGAAGCAGCACTCTGCTCTGCTGAATGATCTGCTCTCCTGGAAGCCTTCTTGGGCACAGTGTTTCAATTATAATTCTGTATCATTGGTCTATGTCAGTGGTTCTACTTGAGGCTACAGCAGATGTATAGAATTATTTATATGAGGGTAAATTAAAATTGCTAGTGTTTCTGAGGCTGTGAATCTTTATGAAGCAGACTGCCTCATTTTTCTCCCACAGAGTAAATTGCCAACCTTTTAGTTAGTAGCCCAACGCTTAACCCACTGTGCCGTCAAGACACCTTAAAAATCATAAAAATCTTTATTAACAAAAACATCAAAATGTGGAGCTATGGCTTCTGAACATAGCTTCCATCTTGGTCTCTACAGTTCTGAAGACAGCGTTTCCATCTCTCTAACCCTTTCCTGAAGATTCTGCACTCTTCAGTTTACACCATGTCAAAATGGCAGTTTTGGCATCCTCCAGGGAATCTTGCTTATTTTTTCAGGTTTCATGATTTTTCATGTTCCTTTTCAATGTTCTTTGAGTTTTGGGGAACAAAAAGAAGTCTGAAATGGCAAGATCAGGGTTGTAGGGTGGATGGGAAAAGGGTTCCCAATGAAATTCTTGTAGAATAGCCTTTGCTACCCATGAAAAATGAACTGTGCATTGTAGTGATAGAAACAATTCCTGATTGAGACTTTCCTGATCTCAACAACGTA
>NW_006408887.1:359207-363392 GCF_000296735.1 Chrysochloris asiatica | reverse complement strand
AACCTTAAGGTTAGTGGTTTGAAACTACCAGCCGCTCCGCAGGAGAAAGATGAGGCTTTCTACTCCCGTAAAGATTTACACCCTCGGAAACCCTCTACAGGGTTGCTATGGGTCAGAACCGACTTGATGGCACTTAACAACAACAACAACAACAACCTCCATGAGTATAGGTCAGGTTCATCAAATTGTAGCAATTTACCCTTGTTTCCTTTATCCAAAAAAATTGTGGTTTTTTTTGTTTGTTTTTTTGTAATCTTCTTCTAGTCAGGTTCCGATTATCAAGCCATTGAGGCTGGGTCAAATGGGTACTGTCTGCAAGTTTGGGTGTTCTTCATATCAGCTTTGGACTGATATATTTCAGTTTGAGAAATGCTGAGTGTGTTCTACCTTGTTGGTTTTCTAACTCCAGATCTTTGTACATTTCAATATAATACCTGACTTTTTCTTCTCGAATTGCCCTTTGAAGTTTTCTATTCAGCCTCATTTCTTCCACTTGCTGTAGCATCTCTATACAGGAGAGCAAGTTTCAGCATTCCTTCTGACATCCATTTTGGTCTTTTCCTTTTTGCTTATCTTCTTTCTTAATGATTTTTTTAAAAAAAGTTTTTATTGTGAATTATGTGGGTTTACATGGGAGAATATCAGTTTTACATTCATGCTATCGTATTTCGTTTCATTGCAATGATTACAATCCCCTCCATGTATCATCAAATAACCTAAGGGTACCGCACTCTGGCCATCAGCACACAACACAGCTCCTCTCCCTCCCTGAGTCCAGCATCCCCAGCTGTTCCATCTGTCCACTTCATCTTCTCTGTCTCTATCCCTGGTGTCAATGCTTCTCTGGGTAGGGTCCCGCACTCTGTTCTCACTTGACAGTCCCAGGGACCTCCGCGTCTAGGCAGCAAAATCAATCACTCCTCTCCTTTTGACAAAAAACATCTACCTCTACATTTCCGACCCTCAGTCAGTCCTGATGGCAATTATTCACTATTGTACCACAAGAGTCTTATCCCCATTTCCTTTCTCCAGCCTGGTCCCAACACATTGGAAATCATTCAGTGGAGATTCTACCTACTCCTGCCCAGTCTGGAACTAGGCTCCCTCTTGAAAGCTTGTAAGTCAGTCACTTCTTGCCTTTATAGCTCCCACCCCCCATTTTGGGTAGCCAAGGTCTAAGTTGCCTATCCCTGTCAACCCTGTGTACCAAGGCGGTGGGAATGATCCTTGCTGTAAAGATTTGCTCCCTTTTTTGAGCTACAATATCCATAAGTATAGGTAAAGTTCATCAAATTGTACTGGGTTAATCTTTATTTTTTTCTTCCCCTCTTCTTTTTTCTTCTAGTCAAGTTCTGATCATCCAGCCATCGAAGCCAAGGCAAGTGGGTACTATCTGAAAGTGTGGGTGTTCTTGTGCATCTCCCCTCACTTCATATCAGCTGGAAGCTTTACTCTCCGCTCTAGTTCTCTGTGGCCATGTCACTGCCTCTGGGCCCAGGAGTCTCTGGGTCTTGCTGTAACTTCTGGCCATCCAGGTCTCCACCCAGGTTCACAGGAGTCTACTGAATGTGGTTGGACTTAGCTCCCAACTTCATTGCTGTTTTTCCCCCCTCTTTCCTTTATTGGTGACCAATGTGGTCACCAGCCAGACCACATGCCTGCTCGTGTATTCCCCTTGAGTCTTAAGTCTTAAAAGGGAGTTTGCTCTGAGGGGACCAGACCACTTACCGGCTCCCAGGTGAACAGCTTACTTGTTCTTGTAGTAATCAATCAGACTGCCATTATTGTTTCTAATTTTTCCTGCTTGTCTTTCTTTCACAAAGTATTTTCTGTTCTTCTGGCCACTGCAGGCTGGTCTATTCGTCCTTTCCAGTGGAAATTTTCCACCTCAGACAATTCTGGATGGGGTTCTGGATTCCACCTGTGGTTTTATGCAATGCAAAAGCTCCACAGGAAACCTCTTTCACTGGGCAACTTCTAGTCTCCTTTAAGGTATTCCAATCAGTTATAGGCTGAAGACAGAATTACAAGCTTTCTGTAGTGATGATTCTGGTTATTCCTTTCACTTCCCCTCAAGTGGCTATTTTACAATGGCAGGCAAGGGAAACCAAGATTCAAAAGACAGCCAAACATCTTAACAACATTCCCCTTTTACCCCTTCAAACCATGCCTCAATCCCTGTATCCCGAAGCCCTGTTGTTCCAAGGTTGTGCATACATCATCATTTATCTCTGTCCTACTTAGCCCATGCGAGCCTGCCTAACTATTCTCCCATCAGCCTTGTTTTTCCATTCCCCTCCCCATTCTTGGTTATTGTTCCCACCCCCCAGAACCCAAGCTGTGTCTATTCCCTACCCTGTACTCTGTCTTCCCCTCCCTGGCTCCCCTCCTGTCATTCCATACATCCCAGTGATCAGCAATTATATATATATATATATATTCCACCCCCTTTTTAAGGTGGGTTCTTTCTCTTAGTCATTTACAATAATGGTCCTATGCAGTATTTCTCTTTTTGTGACTGACAAATTTCACTCAGTATAATGTCCTCAGCTGCCTGAATGTGCCCCTGTCTTCTAATTTCTGGAGCTAAGCAGGGTTGGGCCCAGCTAGGCCTTGGATGGGAGTCTGCCCAGTACCCTAGGGGCTGTAGGAGTCTCTTTAGGAGCTCTGGTAGCGTAGTGGTTATGAATCAGGCTGCTAACCTCAGAGTCAGCAGTTCAAAACTACCAACTGTTCTGTGGGGGAAAGATGAGTCTTTCTGCTCCTATAAAGATTTACAGCCTTGGAAACCCTGTACAGGGTCGCTATGAGTCAGAACCAACTCTACGGCACATAAAAATAACAACAAGGTCCTCAAGGTTCATCCATGTTATGTGGTGGCTTGCAGCTTCCTTGTTGCTCTTCAGGGTAGCATAGTATTCCATTGTGTGTATGTACCACATTTTGTTTATCCATTCTTCAACTGATGGGCACTTAAGCTGTCTCCACCTTTTTGCTATTGTAAATAGTGCTGCTATGAACATTGGTGTGCATGTATCTACTCATGTTATGGCTCATATTTCCAATGCTGAACCATTTTTGCATGTATTTTTTTTTTTTTTTTTAATGTGGTGCTGGATTCTGTTGGCTAGGATTTTGTTGAGAATTTTTGCGTCTATGTTCATGAGGAATATTGGTCTTTAATTTTCTTTCTTAGTGATGTCTTTCCCTGGTTTTGGTATGAGGGTTATGCTTGCTTAATAAAATGTATTGGAAGTTTTCTGTCCTCTTCTGTATTCTAAAATAATCTGAGTAGAATTGGTGACAGCTCTTCCCTGAATGTTTGGTAGAACTCACCAGTGAAGCCCTCTTAACCTGGACTTCTTTTGGTTGGCAGTTTTTTGATGATCTGATCAATTTCTTCTTTTGTTATGGGGTCTGTTCAGATTTTCTACTTTACTTTGTGTCAGTTTAGGTAGGTCATGTTTTTCTAAAAGTGTATCCATCTCTTATAAATTTTCAAATTTGTTGGACTACAACTCTTCATAGTATTCTGTTATTATCCTTTTGATTTTGTTTGGTTACATTGCGTTATTGCCCATGTGGTTTCTAAGGTGAGTTATTTGGGTCTTCTTTTCTTTGTTATGTTTGCCAATGATTTGTCAATTTTGTTAATCCTTTCAAAGAACCAGCTTCTTGTCCTGTTGATTCTTTCTACAGTTTTTCTGTTTTCCAACTCATTTATTTCTGCTCTTATTTTTATTACATCTTTTCTTTTGGTGGTTGTAGGTTCCTTCTGTTGGTCTATTTCTAATTGTTGGAGATGCTGTATTAATGTGTTAATTTTGGTTCTTTCTTATTTTTGGATGTATGCATTTATTGCAATATATTGTCCTCTCAGCACCGCTTTCGTTGTGTCCCAAAGATTTTGGTATGCTGTGTTTTCATTCTCATTTGTTTCTAGGAACTTTGTGAATTCATATTTAATTTCTTCTTTTACCCAGTCGCTTTTCAGCAGGGTGTTATTCAATTTCCATGTATTCGACTTTATTTCCTTAGTCTTCTTATTGTTGATTTCTAGTTTTATAGCATTGTGGTCTGAAAAGATGCTCTGTGGTATTCTGATGTTTGTAAATTTATGGAGGCTTGCTTTGTGACCTAACACATGGTCAGTTCTGGAGAATGTTCCATGTGCAATGGAGAAGA
>NW_006408887.1:349982-358407 GCF_000296735.1 Chrysochloris asiatica | reverse complement strand
CAACTGTCCAGTTGCCTTGCTACACAGACAATGTGTGTGCATCGTAGAAGCCTCCAGTAGTGGGTGGGGTGTCTGCTAGTTCAGGTCCCTCCTCTAGTCACCACCATAGAGGTGTGCCGATAGATATTGAGCAGTTAATGGGAGAAAGATTGTCTACTACTTTTGTCTTTGAAGGTCAGTTAGGTATCTGCATGTGCACAGCGTAATCCTTGAAATAGTTGCGTCCTTTTATGTTGGAGTTTTACAGATTGTTCATATGGTTTGTCTGTCAGGACAAACCTGCTTTTTTCTTGCTGGACAGGCCGGAGTAAAGGGTCCTGCACAAATTCACTTTAGGGCTGGGACCCAGAGGCAGAAGTCATAAGCAGCAGCAAAGAATTTTCCCTTGGGACCAATGGGGCTCTTTCTCTTTGTGCTGTGAGAAAACTGTGGGCTCAATGCTGGACTTTTGGGGGGTGTTCATTCACCTGTCTGAAGGCGTCTCAGCTGGGCAAAGAGGCACAACAGGGAAGAGGAGGAAAAAATGTGTAGAATCCCCCCCACACCTCCTTTTGCAAATGTCACTGCACCGCTTTTAGCGCAGGTTCACTGTGCTAGTCTGGCTGTAGCCCTGCCCTCTGAACTCCACCCAGGTGGGGTGGCTGCAGGACTCCCGTGTCTTGACCGATTTCTAAATCACATTATTTTCCATTATATCGTGATTTTTCCATCAGCGGGTGCAGGAAACTGACGCCCCACACCTTATGCTAGATCCAGAGCTCTGGTGCTGTTCCGGTAAAGCAGCTTCTCTGGGTTTTCAGCCCCTCCCTAACCGAGCTTGTCCTGCCTGACTCCACTCTGCCACCCCTTCTTAATGATCTTTTTTTTTTTCTTCCTGTATGATGTTCTTGATGGCATCCCACAAATTCTCTGATCTTCCTTTGGTCATTAGTGTCTTATGCATCAAATCTGTTCTTGAGATGATCTCTAAAGTCAGGTGGGATATGTTCAATGTCATATTTTTATTCTTGTGGACTTGTTTTAATTTTCTTCAGCTTCAACTTGAACTTGCATGTTGTTGCTGTTGTTGTTAAGTGCCGTCGACTGACCTATAACAACCCTGTATAGCTGCTGACCTATAACAACCCTGTATAGGGTTTCCGAGGAGCAGCTGGTGAGCTTGAACTGCTGACCTTGCAGTTCAAATGGCTTTGCAGTCCGGCCCATTAACCCACAGGGCTACACCAGGACTCCTTGCATATAAGAGTAAAATTGATCATCTGTTCCATAATTTGCACCTGGTCTTTGTTTTAGCTGATGATACGTAGCTTTTCCACTGTCCTTTCCCACAAATGTAGTCAATTTGATATCTTTGAGGGCCATGTGTTCAATCATCTTTTATGTTATTTAGAAAGTCATTGGTCTTGCAAAATTCTATTATGTGATCTCCAGCAATGTTTGTATCACCAACTACAGATCCTTCCTATTTGTTTCCAATCACCAGTAATTATGAATAAATCATGATTGCATGTTTGATCAATTTCAGACTGAAGAAGTTGGCAAAATTCTTCAATTTCATCATCACTGGCTTTAGTAGTTGGTATTTAAATGTATTTGAATAATAGTGGTTATTAACTGTTCTTCCTTGTAGGTTTATGGATAATACGCTATCACAGACAATACTTAAGATAGATCTTGAAATGTTCATTTTGATGATAAATATGGCACCACTCCTTTTCAATTTTTCTTTCCCAGCATAGTAAAACCATATGATTGTCACTAATGCCTCGATGAATCCTGATGTGGCGCTGTGGGTTAATGCACTGGACTGCAAGTCATTTTGAACTGCAAGGTTGGTTTTTCAAGCTCACCAGCTGCACCTCGGAAATCCTATACAGGGTCGCTACACGTCGGAACCAACTTGACGGCACTTAACAACAACAACAATGACTAGAATATCGACAGCATTCTGTTTCATTTTTGACAACTTTCAATTTTCCTAGATTAATACTTCATATATTGCATGTTCTGATTATTAATGGATGTTTACAGCTGTTTCTCCACGTATTGAGTAGTTCCCCATCAAAAGATGAAGATCCTGAAAGCTTTTCTCCATTCGAGCCATCATAGTCAACTCTTCCCGGTTGTATTTTGAGTGCCTTCCAACCTGAGGGGTCATCTTCCAGCATTATATTTAACAATATTCTGCTACTCATAATGTTTCATTATTCAATATTCTAGCGCTATCTGAAAATTTTATACTGCTATTCATAAGGTTTTCAATGACTAAATATTCAGAAATAGTCCAACTCTCCTTCCTAGTCTTAGTCTGAAAGCTCAGCTGAAACCTGTCCACCACAGGTGATCCTGGTTTGATTTAAAATATCAGTGGCATAAGTTCTAGCATCACAGAAACATGCAAGGCACCACAATATATGTATGACAAAATGACAGACAAGAGAACCTGGCAGGTTATATCTAGAGAGAACCTTCAAGAATTCACAGGAAAGCTACTAGAGCTAATAAAAAAATTCAGTGAAGTTAGAGTACAAAATCAACACACAGAAATCAGTTTTATCTGAAAAAGAAATTTAAAAAACCATTCCTAGTCTAATAGAGTATTTTGTTCTAGGAGAATAAAAGACCTATGAATATATTTAACCAAGGAAGCGAAAAACTTTTATACTGAAAACTATAAAACAGTGTTTAAAGAAATAGAAGATTTAAATAAACAGAAAAACCTTTTCTGGTCACGGATTGGTAGATGTAATATTGTTAAAATGTCAATTCTACCCAAAGTGGTCTACAGATTCAATGTAATTCCTATTAAAATTCCAATACCCTTTTTTGCAGAATTGGAAAAGGCAATCCTTAAATGCATGTGGAAATACCAAGGGTTACAAAGAGCCAAAAGAAAAGAACATAATAGAAATCTTTACAAATTTTTATTTCAAAATGTACTGTAAAGTGAAAGTAATCAAAACAGAGTGGCACTGGTAAAAAGACAGACATATAAGCCAATGGAACATAATTAACAGTCCAGAAACAAAACCAAATATATAAGGGAAAATAATACTCTCTTCAACAAAGGGTGCTGTATATAACTGGATTTCCACAAGTAAAAATATAAAGCTAGATCCACACCTCACACTTATCCAATAATTAACTCAAAATGGATTAATAGCCTAAATATAAGTGCTAAAACCATACAGATTTTAGAAGAAAACATAGAGGTAAAAGTTTTGGACCTTCCTGTAGGAAATGGGTTTTCAGATATGATACCACAAGCAACAAAAAAGTAACTAAATACACTGGACTACCTTAAAATTAAAAACATTGCTTGCATCATTACAAAGAAAGTGAAGAGACAATCTACAAAGTGGGAAGAAATATTTGGGAACTGTATATCTGATAAAGGTTTAATATCCAGAATACAGAATGAAATCTTCAGGCTCAACAATAAAAAGACAAAAAAATCTAGGGCATAGACAGATAGAGCAGCTGTGGACTCTGGGCCCATGGACTGAGGCTATGGGCAGGAGGCTGGCTTGCAAAATGTGCCCGTTGGATATTCAAATGAATATATTTGTGTTTTGTATGTGTTATGTCGAATATTTTTGCTTTGTTCACTTGTCAAAAATAAGATGTAAAAGGGAAGCCACAGGGTGGAAGCAGGATAACTGTTGTTACAGGGAGGGACGCAGTATAATCATTAAGATGAAACAAAACTGGTTGAAAATAAAGCTGATGATCATTATCTATTTACCGTCACTCAATTTACAATAAGAAGTTAAAAAAAAAAAAAGACAAGAAATCCAATGGACATTTATCCAAAAAAGGATATATGAATGGCCAACAAGCCCATGAGAAGATGCTCAGTGTCATTAGTCATCAGGGAAATAAAAGCTAAATTGAACCCCAGGAGCTGGTATCAAACAGGACAGCCCTTGGTTCTCTTGCTCCAGGCTGTCCTCCAGCTAGGGATCAGGCTTCACAACTGTCCCAAATCCTACAGACCCCCAACACATAGCTTTAAAGGTTCAAATCACCATGTGGTAAAAATCAAGACAGGGAAGATCCAAGATATTCCAAAGTTAAGGCTAGGGTGGAGAAACTGGGTTCTGTGGTTCTCTGCCTCAAGTATGGGATGAGTGAGGAGCAACACTTGTCACCGGACAACCAAGCTGACCCAGTTCCAAATTGATTCAAGGGCAAGGCAGAGCTTTCAGAGGGAAGGCATTATGAATTACTCAACCCAGGTGAACACAGAGGCTGGCACATGGACTCTGCTGACCACTGAGGGAGTTAGCAGCACTGTAATGCTGTATTTCTGCTCTGTGCCATCAACCCTGAACCTGCCACACCCTACATGGGCCAATGTGAGTGTGTCCCCGGCAGCCATGGGTACCAAAGCAAGCATGTCCGAGGTACGCTACCTCACCAGATCAAAGTCCTTCAACTCAGCCATCTCTAAGTCTGGAAACCTATTTCTCAGGGTCTTCAGAGTAGGCCTAGTTTTACCAGACCTTCAACCTGGTTGATTCCAACTCAGTCACCTGGTAAGAATTTGTCCTTTCACCCCAGATATACTGAATCAAAATCTACATTTTGGTAAGAGTCACATGGGGATCTTGTCAAAATGTAGATTCTGATTAAGTATATCTGGGATGCAAAGTCAAATTTTCAGCAGGGGATCAAAGTTGGAGGAACCGGTTCCAAGTCCTCATTACAAATGAGCTAGAAGTAACCTTAGCTCCAGTGAAGGCGGAAACACTCAACAGTGAAACTGTCCTGGTCACTGTGTTACCTTTGAGGGCCTGGGACTGCCATGGTCCACAAAGAAAGAGGGCTACAGAAATCATGGTGCCCACATGCAAGAGGTCAGGCCAAGGTTGTGAAGCAACCCAAGGAGGCTGACAAAGTGACAATGGGGGAAACTGAGGCAGACACACCAGCACTGTGAGGCAAGTGGGCAAAAGAACACAGACAAAAATACAGGCAAAAACAAAGGGCATAATAGCAGGCACACATCCAGAAACCAAAGCTTGTTTTTGGTTAGGGTGACAAGTAGATGTGCTCATTTCTCCATAAAACTTTACCTCTCGTATTGTTTTCAAAATATTTCTCAGGAGGATATAAAGTAAGAGGGCTGTGACTGTCAGCAGCAACAAAAAAACCCTTCTTTTAAATCTGAATCCTGTAATTTCCTGTGCTGAATAGGGGCAGTGGGAGTTTGGATAGCTTGTGATTGTAACCATCTTGAACTATGGACATTATCCAAATATCCTACTGCCTGTCTCCAAAGCCAGGTAAATGCTCACCCAGGAAATTGCACCTTGCAGAGGCCTCCAGAAGGAAATATCCAGGATAGTGGTGCTTGTGTACTTTGCATGGGGATCTTCACTACAGTGTCATTCGTAATAGACAATCCAAACATCCCAAACCAAGCCTGGAAAGGATGGTGGGAGAGCATGCATCCAATAAGAAGTTACAACACCCTTAGACAGACAAGGATAAGGAAAGGGCTGAGGCACATTATAAAGTGGTTGTCTTAGTTCTCTGGTGCTATTATAACAGAAATACCACAAGCAGATGATTTTTAAACAACAGACTCCACCCCCCCCATCCCCTCACCCCCACACACAGGTTGGAAGACTGAAAGTCTGAATTCAAGGCACTAGCTCCAGGAAGGCAGGTGGTGGGGAGGCCTTCTCTGTCCCCTCCGGAGAAAGGTATTCTCTTCTGAACTTCTGCTCCTGGGTGATCTTCATGTGTTTAGCATCTCTGCTGCTCTCACTTCTTGCTTCATCTCTTTTATATCTCAAAACAGACTGACTCAAAGTTCACCGTACACTAATCCTGTCTCATTAACATAACAATCTACCCATTCCCAAATGGGCTGATGGCCACAGGCATAGAGGCTAGGATTCAAAATACATGCAGACAGGCTTCCAAGAGTTGGTAAAATTTTTCCTGATTCTTTCAAAGTCCATTTTCTCAGAAACCTTTTTGAAGCCCCCTTGTGTTATGGGGAGATCCAACTCAATCCACAATAGTGGCATGCAAACTGGATTTTACAAGGGAGAAACTCACAAGCAGATATTTAGGGAGGAATGTATGCAGTTTTTTTCTTATTCTCTATTTCCTACATTTTTTGCAATCTGCTTTACTTTGTAAAACTAAAAACATGGGAGAAGATGGAGTCCCCACTGAATAGTTTCCCTCTTGCTTTTAGATGGGTCTGGTGAAAAGAGATGGGGATAAGATTCTTATGATTCAATAGTGAGTAATTGCTATCATGACTAATTGCGACTGTCACAATTGTAAAGGTAGAAATTTTTTTAAACAAAAACTGGGGAGTAGTTAATCTTACCATCCAGAAACAAAGGACCCTAGAACCATCAAGGGAGAAGAGCACAAGCTGAATGCAAGATGTTATCTAGACAAGCAGGATACCAGAGATGGAGACATTGAGATGGGGAGCAGCTGAGAACTCTAAATTCATGGAAAGAGAGGGACTGAGAGCTGGCGGCTAGAAGGCAGACTTGCAGAATGTGCCCTTTGGTGGTGTAAATTATTATATATGCCTGAGTGTTTGTGTGTGTGTGTGTGTGTGTGTTTTTAAAAAAGCTGAAGTGGAGAGAAATGCTGTTTGTTAACTGATGGTACATGGAGGGGATTATAATCATTGTAATGAAACAAAGTATATGATTTGTTGAATGTGAAACTGATGATCTACCCTGTAAACTTTCGCTCAATTCACAATAAAAATTTTAAAAGAACCCAAAACCCTAAAAACAGAACGTGTCTGACAAAGGCAGAGTGTCAGGTGACTGTGGCAACAAATGTCTTTCCATGTGTTCTGGGAGCCAGCACTTCCTCTGGCTCCTCAGCATGTTCCAGGTTCAGTGGAGTGTTCACAATGAACCTCTTTTCATCTTCAGAGTGAGCGTTACCATGGAGTTTAATTTCCTGACGTGCTCCTCTGGCATCTGTTCTATAAATGGCTTTGGGGTTTGCACTAAATACGCTGACTAGAAATTGAATTACCAATTATGTAAAACGCACCGCCCCAATGCTTCCCCAGAGTTTCTGCTGACCTGCTAAGCTCCTCCTCAAGGAGACACAGGAGAGACCAGCCAACACTATCATCCATCACATCAGCACATAGTAGGGACCTACTGTGTGCTGGTTGTCTGAGAGGTGGTACATGAGAAACTGACTCCAGGGCAGTTAGGAAGCTTCTGTCTGAGGGGAGGGGGACAGCAACCAAGGGCTCCGCTCCCCTCCCACAGACACAGAGAGATGCTGGGCAGGCCGAGTCACATGATCACAACAGGTGCACACTGCTACAACTGGGAGTATGACTCCACTCTGGGGAAGTAGCGAAGTATAAAAGGAGAACAGAGGTCTTAGACATACTCTCCACCTGTGTGCCTGATGGAAATCAATCATGAGAAGTTTAAAACAAGCCCAGTGAGCTGCGTGCAGCTTGAGCCGGATGTTCATGCATCTATTGACCTGCCACAAACAACGTGCCTTTATGCTCATACAGCCAACAAAGCAATGGAGGCTGGGGACTGCTTGCCTTCTAAGCAGTGGCAGAGCCTAAGCTGAACCCAGCTGGCCTCCCGTGAGGTCCCAACACACAGCTTGGTGACCCCCACAACAGTTACACTGAACACCTAGCAAAACAAAGCCAGCCCACACCCACATCCCGCTGGGTCTGCACTCAAGAAACCAAGGCTTCCCTCCCAACTGCTGGGCCCAGATGGGAACTGAGGCTGGCAGCCCATCTCTGGTGCTTTCCTATTTAAGGACACTGAGAAGCTTCCTGGAAAACACTCACTCAAACCCCAGGGTCCTGCAGGACTAGGAAGAGCACATGCCCCTCAGGTCTCTGAGAGTTCCAGGCACAGGAGCCAAGCTGGGCTGGCATGCCACAGACCCAGGTAATCACCAACAGAATGAAAAGTCAGCCCTTGGGCTCCATGAAAACGCCATGCTCCAAACAACAGAAAAGCTTCCAGTGAACCTCTGAATGTCTGCCCACTACCCACTATCAGTGTCAGTTACCATACATGTTGGGGGTGGGTTAGGGCAGGCCCAGCACAGTTCCATTTCAGGAAAGAGGTGGGTTTGCAAACAGTACGGTGCAATAGGCATCCCAGTAACAGACAGCACATGTAATCCAGAGGAGGTGAGGTATGGGGAGTGGAATACACTACAAATGGGACGTCCAGAGCAGAAACCACTCCCAGGCCCATCCTCTGTACATCATCTCCTGTGTAACTAACACAGCTGGGCAGGGGATGGGCACAGAACCTGAGGCATGAGTACTGGCTACCTAGTTCAGCTGGGCAGGGATGGGAGCACAACCAGTGAGACCCAAGGCATGGGTACCCGCTATGTAGCTCAGCTGGGCATGGATGGGAGCAAAACCAGT
>NW_006408887.1:334655-349882 GCF_000296735.1 Chrysochloris asiatica | reverse complement strand
CATGGGTACCCGCTATGTAGCTCAGCTGGGCATGGATGGGAGCAAAACCAGTGAGACCTGAGGCATGGGTACCCGCTATGTAGCTCAGCTGGGTAGGGCTGTGCTCTCCTTTTCTAGACACACCCCTCAGCTGACTGCAGAGCAGCCTGCACCTTCAGTAGGAGGCCTGGGCCCAGGCCTGATGTGAACTGGACACAGCACCCCTTCCCTCCTCCCAGAGACTGCATCCAGACGGAGAGAAAAGGCCTCCACGCCTAGCCTGGCCTAGTCTGTGTCAACTCCACATCAAAATGAAAAAAATGAAATCTCTCTCCAGAGTCAAAAATAGAACCCCAAAGGAAAAGACTCAGCAGGCATCAGCTTCCACAGCAGCCACTATTGCTATGGACACTCAGACAGCAAGAGAACTGTGGCAGGGGAGGAGGGAAGAGGAGGGGGACAGGCTGAGAGGGCTGGGCAGGAGGAGGGACAGAGTAGGAGGCCAGACAGGGAAGGTTCTCAGGAAAAGGATAGGGCCAGGTGGGGGAGGGAAGAACAAGACTGAGAGCCTGTTGTTGGGAGGGGATGAGAGACCTGTTGAGAGGTGTGACAGTGGGAGGGGCAGAATGGGAGGCCAGTCTGCGTGGACCACCCAGGGTAATACTCACCTCCATACAGTGCCACCCACTCCAGCCCAGTCTATGTCTAATCTATGGCAGGTGCCTGTTGCATTTCTAGGATTGGAGTTTGTGCCCGTTAAGAGCTCCATGACATCAGGAAGGAGTGGAGGTACACCCAGTACCCAGCTACCAGCCTAGTGCACTCGATCCACTGGTTCTAAACAAAGCCCTTGGATAAAGCTAAGTGGGACAATTTGTACCCAGAACAGAGAAGGAAATAGGATTTGGTCATAAAGGTTAGTGCACTTTCACTTCAAGACCAACAAGTTCAGTGGGTTCTCTGGAGGAGGGCCTTGGTTGCAAACACTCACGGAAGCATGTGATAATAGACAGTGTCATGTGTCTGCAATTATCTCTTGAGTTGAAGCTCAGTGCAGCCGATACTCCACCCCACCGGCTCAGGAAAGAGCCAGTCAGGCTCCAAGTCCAGAGACCGACCCGAGGGGCATGAAGGAAGGGAACATGCTACCAGACCTGCGTGGAACAGACTGGCATTCCAATCTCACTGCTCACTGCTCACTCACCCACTGTCTAACAGGGCTGCCATGGCTCTGACTGAGCTCTCTGGGCTCACTCACTCTCCTCCTCACAGGATGCTGTAACACTTTTACCACCATCCCCAGGCTTGCAGAGAGGCCATGCCCTTGGTCTGTGCAGGTTCAGAGCTCCTCTCTTGTCTTCTTTTCTCTCAGTCTTTCCTGAGGCCCAGGCCCAGGCCCAGGCCCAGGTTCAGGCCCAGTCCCAGTCCCAGAAGGAATATGGGACGGTCCCTGCCAGGGCACACCTTGGAGGTCACCTGAACCTGGGTCTGGGACACCTGCACATGTCCACCCAGGGGAACCTGCCTGCTCTCTGTTGTCATCCCTGTGAATGGTAAGGCCATCTCCACCACAGCCTTTCCCGACCCTGGATCTTTTACACGTTTCAGACTCCCAACACTGTCATTGTAGCAACCCCTAGAGCCTCCCTATGACCCAATGAACCAGGCCAGGACACTAAAACCCCTCTCAAGTATAACCCAGTCCTCCCCCAGCCCTACTACCACATGATCCCTGGGTCCCTTGCCATCCCTGGACACCTCGCCAGAGAAGCACTATCCCAGAGCTGCCAGGAATTCAAAGGGAAACTTGCCTGCCAATCTCCCAATGAGAGGTCTGAGCAGCGAACCAAGGGCCAAGATCCTGCAGACAAGTGGGAGCCTGCCTCATCAGGCCTGTGACAGAAACCATACCACCTCTCCCCACAACTCCCAGGAAACACAAACAAACAAACCCATTGCTGTTGGGTCAATTCCGACTCCTAGCGGCTTTATAGGGCAGGGTAGATCTGTCCCATAGTGCATCCAAGACTGTACAACTTTTCAGAAGCAGACGGCTACATCTTTCTCCCAAGGAGCTTCTGGTGGGTTCAAACCAAGCTTTTGGTTAAGCTGAGCGCTTAACCAGTGCAGCAGGACTCCCCAGACACCACTTGTTGCTGCTGTTGATAAGTGCTGTCAAGTAAATTTCAATTCACAGTGACCCTACATAGGGTTTCCGAGGAGTGACTAGTGTGTTTGAACCGCCGGCCTTGTGGTTAGTAGTTCACTGATTACTCTACAGTAGAAAGAGTTCTGATTCAATAACAACCCTATATAGGGTTTCCAAGGCTGCAAATCTTTACAAGAGTAGAAGCCTCATCTTTCTCATATGGAGCAGCTGGTGGGTTCGAACTGTCGACCTTGTGGTTCACAGTCCAGTGCTTATCCTCTAGAGCAGGCCCATGAAATTATTTGGTTTGACCCTGCCAAGGCAACCACAGTTCCAGTCATCACATTGTTGTTAAGTGCCATTGAGTAACCTGTATAGGGGTTCCAAGGAACAGCTGGTGGGTTTGAACCACACAGCGCAACACCAGGAAACCATCCATCACATTAAGTGCCAATGAGTTGGTTCCAACCCATGGCGACCCTGTATATTGTTTTCTGAGGAACGGCTGGTGAGCTTGAACCACTGACCTTGCAGTTCAAACAGCTTTGCAGTCTGGCACATTAACCCACAGTACCACACCAGGACTCTGGTTTGCTTAGTGGTTATGATCAGGCTGCAAACCTCAAGGTCAGCAGTTTGAAACTACCAACTGTTCTGCTGGAGAAAGATGAGGCTTTCTGCTCCCGTAATGATTTACAGCCCCAGAAACCCTGTACAGGGTCGCTATGAGTCCAAACCAACTCCATGGCACACAACTACCATCCATCACATTGTTGTTGTTGTTAAGTGCCGTCGAGTCAATCCCAACCCATAGCGACCCTGTGTAGGGTTTCCCAAGAGCAGCTGGTGAGCTTGAACCGCCAAACTTGCAGTTCAAACAGCTTTGCAGTCTGGCATATTAACCCATAGCACATTAGGGGTGAGTTAATTGAATGTTTGACCAAATATAGCAGGGTGATTTTTAAGTTGATAATTTTGGATCGCCTGTGACTGATGTTATAAATTTTGGCAGAAAAGTTTCCCCATCCCTGCTCTAGAGCCACAGCACCACACCATATTGAGGCTTAAAACAGCATCCACCTGTGATCTTCCAAATCAGAGGGGCGAAATCAGTTTCACAGGGCCAAAGTCAATGAGTGGGCAGGGCTGACTCCCTCTGGAGGCTGCATGGGAGGAGCTGTCTCCGTGCCTTCTCCCAAGTCTACAGAAGTTACTGAGTCCTTTGGTTCATGGGCCTCCTCCACCAGCAAAGCAGCAGTCAGCACCTGCTCTCCCTGATATCTTCCTATCTGTCAGACCCTCCCACTGCCTCTTATAAAGATCCTTTGCTGACACTGGGCCCCCTGGAAAACCCAGGACCATCTCCCTACTACCGGGTTCTTCACTTAATCGTGGTAGCTCACAAAGTCCCAGTTCCAGAGAGTAGAAGTTGGGTGTCTTTGTGGGTCAGTATTCATCTGCCTAACCCCCTGCACCCCCCAGTTTCCTGTGCCTCCCCACCTGACCCTGGGCCTGGTTCCAAGCAGATCACCCCTGCAGATTACAGCCTCCTCTTCAATCTTCCACTGCCAGTTGCAATCCTGGCTTTGCAACTTGTGTAAAGGGGGCCCCAATGTCTGCTTTCCTTTTTCCCTCTGACTGAGCAGGAGGCCCCATGTCCTGCTTCCCTGAGCACATGGGCAAGCTGATCTGCAGTCCACGAGTGAAAAGCAAGCAGTTCCTGTCCACAAGTTCCATGACCATACTGGACACTTCTCACTTGCATGGGCCTGTCCTCGAAAAGACACATGGAGAACCAGACGCCTGACTCCGCCGAGCCCTGCATGGCCTTGCTCCAGCCTGGGATCCCAAAGCAGGTTCCTGGGGCTATCAAGGTGCCTTTGGGCGGGAGCAAATACAATCCTCGAGGGAACAGCCCCAGGCATCGCAACCCATGTGAGAGGGGCTTCCCACAGGTCTGGCCAGCTCCATGCTCACCAGCTTCTAGACTCAGTATCCCTGATGTCCAGAATACCTGCCAGCCCCATGGGGTTGTTGCGAGGGCTAAAATGAGTGAATGTAAGAAAGGCATTCAGCACAGGGCCGGAAACTTAGTGAATTCTGGTAAGCAGCAGCAGCTGCTGTCGTCATCACTAGTGAGTACACTGAAGATGAAGTTTTTTTCAGAACCTTCATGATTCATTCTCCTTCCCACACTCCTTACCCTGCCCCACCCATGGTGTTTTCCCTCTCCCAGAGGGAAAACACAGGAGAGATCTTTTGTTTAAAGGCCATGAACCACATAAACACCCAGGACCTAGCACTGGTGCAACCACATGCTACCCAGGGTCCTCCAGGGATTTCCTCCTCCCTTGGCAAAGCCCACCCCAAGAGACAATGCCATTCCCACTGGGCTTTGAGCCAGAGGAGGCCTCTTTCCTGGCAAACAAGCCAAAGACCACACACATGCACAAGTACAGATGCAAATGCACACCCACATAAATGTAACACATGTGCACATGCACACACCCAGAACACAAGTGCCTGGACACATACATGCACACACACACGATAGTGGGCAGTCTGCTAGCTAGTCTTCCATTAACAGCCCTTCTAGAAGTAGCTTTTACATGCAGTGGTGGGTGCTAAGCTAGGGAGGTATAAACAGAGAAGTCAGGGGTCAAGTTGTCACTGCTGTCCACACAATGTGGCCACAGGGATCAGACAATGACTACCAAGGGTACAGGTGCCTCTGGTAGCACGCCTCGCTGCACACAGTCTGCAGATGAGGGTTTGTCCATAGTGGCGTGAGAAGAGCAAGACCCCACTGTGACCCAGAGCGCAGTCAGGCGGTCTTTCAGAGGCCCAGGCAGCATCAGGAGGAAAGTTGGCAGCTCTGCCTCCTGCGTGCTCAGCCTGGCCAGGTCTGAAGGTCTGAGCTCTGGCCTGTTGCTGGTAGGAACAGGACACAAAGAACCTGCCTTTAAAAGGCACCCACACGCACGTAAGGAAGCACTGGCAGGGCAGGAGCGTTCCAATGTCACTGTCTCGCTCCCTCCCAGGAACAGAGCAGGCCTTTGTTTTCTAGCATTGCCATCATCAAATATTTACCAAGGCTGACAGACATTTCAGATTAGCAAGACGCGAGCCAAACACTGACTTCTTGAGGACACACAGGCGGTCACAGAGCCAAGCAGGCCCCACCACGCAGTCATCAGTGGCTCCCCATTCCCCAGGTTGGACCAGACACCAGACCCCAAACCTGCCACACCAAAACAAAGACCCCTAGCTCAGGCTGATGCTGCCAACAAGGTGTGGGGACAAGAGCACAGGGTACTGTATGCACAGCTGGGGCCAGAGTCTCCATTAAACCTCACCCTCAACCTTGAATACTCTCAGCTGCCTCACTCATGACAGTCCAGATCTTAGTCCAGTCAGTTACCTGCAGAGGTACAAAGTACCTACACAGGGACTAGGGCACAGAGCAGCAAAGAGGATAACCTGCTGGTCCCCTGGCCCAGAGCATGTTGACACTGGAGGAAGTAGTTTAACCAAGGTAAGGCCTCAAGTCATGCCATTCACAGGTCACAAGGGAAGGTAACTGTCCAGCAGTGCACCAGGGACCAGGCAGCACTGTCATGGCCACCACCACCTCAAATTCCAAGCCCTCCCTGCCTAGAGCCCCTCTCCAGCTTCACTGTGCTCACGTTCCTCCCAGCACTTGTTTCTGGCTGGCAATAGGTGTTGACTGTGAGGAAATGAAGCCAGGGATTTTTATCCAAATCCCAGCTGAAGGTGGTGGATGGTGCTGACCCTTGGCTGAGCCCACCAGAGGATCAGAGGGAGAAACTGGCAAAGCTGAGGAACAAGAGTTGCCTGCTTGCTAGGACAGCTGCATCAGAGCTACCAGTGTCCCACTTCAGCCCCTGCCTGGGACATGGCACGCCAGCAGGGGAGGGCTCAGTCCACTTGTCCACACCCATTGGCTACTCAGAGATAGAATAGGGACCCCCATTAAGTTCTCTTGCTTTCTTCTCTCTACCAACTACAGGCACAGCTAAGAGCCTCCTAAGGAAGGGTGGTATTTAGGAGCCTCGGAGGGCAGCACTCCTCCCTATATCCTTACTATGCCTGCAGCTCAGTCACCTGGGCTTGGAACACTCAGTTCACCCAAGTACATCATACAAGTGCATGGGGGTTAGCCAAGGGATCTGGTACAGTTGGTCTGGACAGCAGAGGGAGAAGTGGGGTTGGTATCCAGGACTGAATGGCTAAGAGATGCAGACCATATCTGCTGGCCAGCACCGGAGCTTTCCCAGGGGCACATTTACCACTGCCGTCCACACACACTCCAGAAGCATGCCTTCCTCCAAGAAGGCCCAGCCCAGCCTGGTCCCAGGCCCTTTAGTGCACAAACCTGTAGCATCACTCTTGCAACAAGAGCAGGTGCAATTCTGCCTTTTATGCAGCCAGCAGTGGGCACAGGCCCACTCAGGACCTTGACACCTAGACAACAGGACAAGGAGTCAGATAAGCAGGATCTGTGATGATCACCATAACAGTATCAACCTGACACACCCCTGCTGGGCTTCCTGTCCATTCAACCTGGCCCTGCAGTGTCCACGAGCATATGTTCCTCATACTAAAAGCAGTAAAGTTGCCCCCACTTGGTACCTGTACCACCAACTCCAGAGTGACTGTGTACTGGCAGGCAGGGTCACAGTCAGGCTCCTGCCTCACTTACCCATCTGCATGAGCTGAGCAGTTTTCCTAGTCACAGAGATCTACAGACAGACAAACTGAGTGCAGGTTCTCAGTTCACCCGGGCTGGCTGTCCCACCTTCCATAAGCCCCCAGGAGACCTGCCTCAGTCAAGCAGAGCTGCCACATCCAGCCCCCCCTCCCCAGGCCCCAGTTCCAGCACAGAGGCATGAAGGAACCTGCACTAAGGCATGCACTGGGAGGAGGTGAGGCTGGGTCTGTACCAGGCCTCTGCCTGCCGCTAAGCTCATCCCTGGTGAGAGAACAGTCCTGACTCATGCCCAGCAGTTGGGCTGGCACCGGCATCAAAGCAGCCCAGCTCCACTCAGGGCCAAGGGCAAAAGGAACAAGGGGCTGAAGCAGGGATAGCAGCAAAGCCGAGGGAAGGCAGGGTCCACAGGTAGCCTGGGTGACTCATGACCACTGCCTACAGTACTCATTAGCACAGTTACTGTAGGATCTGTGATTTCAACTTCCTTAGGAATGTTAGTGGCAGGATCATCCTCTTGGCAGTAGCTTGCTCTTCTGCACAGCTTCCCACAACTCAGGAGACCCCATTTCATTTCCTCACATCCTCCCTGGGAGGGCCAGGTCACTCAGGCCAGGGCTGTGTGGCTTGAGTGACCTGTCCCTAAGAAAGCCACAAGGGAAACTCACTTTGGGACTTCCAACCTGAAAGGCACATCCCAGACGAGAAGTGGGCTGAAGTAGCAGGAGATGGGGCTGTGTTCCATGGCCAACACTGCTGAACCCAAAGGATGGTGCAGCCCCACTCTCAGAGATTAGTGGCAGCACTACCTCAGAGATGCATCCTGTCATCAAGCCTCACCCTCAGAACCCCTTCTCACATAGGGGGACAACTTCTATGGGGGAGACCATGGAACCCGGGCCCCAAGAGCATGCCCACTCATTCTGAACAGGGAAGGACAGCCAGCAGCACTGACTTCACTTTGAATAGCTAGACCCATCCTCTGTACCGGAACTGGGTACATGGAGGACAGAAACCAGGAGACCCCAATGACCCGAGACTCCTTGAGAGGAAAAGGACTGGGATTCCTTGGAAGACAGAGACTAGGCAGAGAGAACTTCCGCTATCTAGGTTCAGAGGCTGAGACAATTGTGTTGATGTGGAGGGAGAAGCATTATAGAAATGATGCTGAGGATGCTTCAGCATCCAGCCTGGGAGTGGAGCCACATGGCTTGAAGGTGGACAGGGCAGACCCAGCTTCTGCTATCTACCGTGTGGGCTCTACCCTGAGCTTCCATTGTCAAGTCTGGGCACAGAGAAGTGGGGTGGCCCAGTGTTCCTATCACTCTGTGTGTTTTATCCTTAGGTAATGGGAAACCACTGGAGGGTTTAAGCAGGGGCCCAACATGATCAGATTTATTTTTCTAAAAACCAGAATAATCCCAGTAGGATCCTCACAAAATGTGAGGCTGTGGGTCAGAGGCTGTAGGAGCAGGAGTGACCCTCTCAGAATTATTTCTTAGTTACCCAGTGGCAGAGTGCTCTGCTGGGCACCCATTACCACAGATATCAGAATCATCACTGCTTAGGACTCCTGGCACCTGTACCTTTGTACAGATGGACATGCATCACCTGTGCACACCTAAATCTAACTGAGGGAGCCCAGACAGAGCCACATGGGCTCTGTGCAAGCTCTCTGTTGGAGCCTCCATGCCAGTATACGCGAGACAGGAGAGAAAAGAAAAGATGGAGGCAGTGATGAAAAGCTCACACTGATTAAGGGGAGGGTTGCACAGATAATTATTTTAATTGTTGTCAATAAATTGTACGCTTGCAAAAAACTGAGTTGGCAAAAGTTGAGTGGCTGATTTAGTTACAGCAATGACAAAACAAGAGTATAGCTTTGCCCTGGTATGGGGCTATAGGATAAGCACTGAACCGCAAGATCAGTTTGAACTACAAGGTCGGAGTTCAAGCTCACCAGCTGCTCCTCGGAAACCTTTTACAAGGTCCTTATGGGTTGGAACCTTCTTGATAGTACTTAACAACTGCTCAACTCCTGTGCAGCGCTGTAAGATAAGCACTGGACCACAAGGTCAGTTTGAATGGCAAGGTCAGTGGTTCAAATTTACTAGCTGCTCCTTGGAAACCCTATACAGGGTTGCTATGAGTCAAAATCAACTTGATGGCACTTCACAACAACAATAACAATTGAGGCAGTTTATGTACAACCAAATACCTCATGGACTCTAGTTCCTTGGTTGAAAGGTTTAGGGACAGATTTCATGGAACATCCCAGTTAATTGACCTAATGACACATTGAGTGCCTCCGTTCTGTCCTCTAGTTTGTTCTGTTAGTGCCTGGGTGTTTAAAATCTTGCAAGTGGCTATCCCAGTGATAATAACTGGTCTCTACTTACCTGGAGCAACAGAAGAAGAAGGAAAGCTGAGGAAAGGAGGAGGAAATGGAATCTGTGGCTAACTGCCTCCATGAACAACTGCCACCTTTACCATAAGACCAAAAGAAGTGGTACCATAGCAGAGCATTTTTTATCAAAGAGTCTATAAAAGAATACTGATGAAAGCAAGTAAAACGCAGAACAGAGTTTCAAATTCTCAAGGATTCCAGGCTTTCTGGAGCCACAAAAGATGGATGAATCTCTAAAATGACTGCCCTGAGGTTATTTTTAAATCTTAAACCAGAAATATCCCTTGAAGTCTTCCTAAAACCAAAAAAGATGGTTTAGTAAAAAACAAAAGGTCTGTCTTGAGCATTATGCTCTTTTAGAAACTATCAATATGGGATCAAATCGACAATAACAAACTCAAAAGATTAGGAGGCAGAGAAATTATGTTAATGGGTGAGTAAAGACTCATAAAAGGTGAGAATGGTTATACAACGTAAAGGATGTAACCAATGCCATTGAATTGTACTGAACATACAGAAACTGTTGAATTGGATATGCTTTGTTGAGCATATTTTTAACAAAATAAATAAAATGTAAGAAAAAAAGCGAAAGAAGAAAGAGGGAACTGCTCTAAATAAGCCTATATTCAACAACCAGATGCAATGTGTGATCCTGGACCACATCCTGGATCTAACAAAGGGACTGCTATGGAGACAACAGGAAAACACAGTGTACATGCATGTATGTGTATGTTATGTTAACATATATGTTAGGTAACATGGCTTATTACATCACAGTTAAATTGTGTGAGTGTGCTAATGAATTGTGGATATGTAAGACAATGTCTTTGACTCTATTAGGAAATGAGTCAAAGTATTTATGAGTGAAGTGCACACGCTTCCAAACAAGTTTAACACAGAGATGAAGAGATAAAGCAAATGCATCAACTGGTAAATCCAACTGTTCTGTAGGTTTCAATTCTTGAAAAAAAAAATCTGGGAGAAATGGAGACTGGATTGTAGCAGTGAGGAAAAGGCACACATGAAGAAACAGGCCAGAGAAGAGGGCAGGGTAGGAGAGCAGGGCTGAGGTATGGGGGGCATGCAGGGTCATTCAGAAGAAGGGAAGGCAGATCCACAGGCCTGCAGATGACTTGGAATGGGAAATGTGGGGGCAGGCAGGAGCCAAGGTTGGCTGGCTTGGGAGACAGGTCTAGGCAGAGGAGGGCTTCAGCAGCACACAGGCACTGATACATCTTTTACCCCTTCTAACCAGAAAAATTCAACAGTAACCGACCCCAAGGAACAGATCATAATCCATGTATGCCAAAGCCTTTCCCAGATGCCCTTTCAGCTGGGGATGACTGCACAACCTGGTCTAACCACAGACACAAAAGGGCACTGCTAGCAACTGTTTTCCTCTATGGATTACTAAAAAGGGCCATTTCAGAAGTGAGTCTTGTGGATATCAAGACCTCACCTCCCTTTAAATGTGGGTGGAACTGTGGGAGTCTTCTTACAGCCATGAGCTAGCAATACTGGAACAAATGGCAAATTAGCTAAGGAGAACAGAGGAGAAAGAGGGAAAGCACCAGTATCCCGGATGCATTTGCTGAACATCCACTCGAGCCCTCCAATAACCCAGATTCAGGTTCTGTGGACTAATTAAAGAAGCACACAGATGACCTGGGACTGAGTCTAGAGGGAGACTGCCCTTGTAGGGATCGACTGATCCTTCCAAATTGATCCTATCCTGGACAGGGGGAGATTCCATGGTGTGGGGAAAGGTAAGCTTCCCCTTCTAGCTCCAAGTACCATCCACAGCATTACCACTGAGCAGCACATGGAGCCCTCCACAAGTTTGCCATGCATCCCAAGAAACACTATGGATACCCCTTCACCTAACAGCAAACCTCCACTCCCAGACTCCAGCCTGGTCCCACAAGTTGCTCACAGAATAAAGGAAGAACTGGGAGGGGGCAGTGCTGCCACATCCCCTCTCCAACGTTCACAATGCAAATGAGCATTTTAAAGGCTCTGAAGTCCTACAACAGCAACGCTTAGTCACAAACCCACTACTTAATTACAATCACCCACTTCTGTAGCAGCCCCTTTAACAGACCACAGACCATAATGACAGCTGTGCCAGGAGCCAGCATTCTGCTGTGTGAGCCTGGATGGGAACCTCCTCCCTCAGGCAGAGTCCCACTAACCTCAAGCAATGTGAGGACTGTGCTGAGGACTAGGCAAGGTGAGATTCCTTCCTGTTATTCCTGCCTGCTCCCTTCCCAAAGGCCAGTAATGGCGTCCAGAGGCCAGAGCCTGGGCGTCCCTGCCAAGCAGCTCCTGAAGCCAAGAGCAGAATCAGTTCTAGCGAGCCTGCCAGGGCTCAGCACCACCAAGGCCTCTCAGTGCCTGAAGTCACAGTGGAAACTTTGCTCCTGAACACTGTGGGTGAGCCTCAAAGGTGACATGTAGAGAAATCCCAGCGACACTCAGCTCACTATGGTCCTCAGGGAGGTGGTTGGGAAGACACTTAAGGACCTGGAGGCAGATAGTCAGGCAGCCCAATGCCTCGGTGTCCTCCCTTTGAAAAAGCCCTCCACAAGGGCCAACAGCAAGCATGGGGACAGCAACAAACCCTCGAACCACAACCTCCCCACACAGACCAGCAGCTTTAAAAAGAACTCTAAGAAAAAACTAGAAAGATGTATTTTTAAAAATTGTACCACCCTGCAACTGCAACTATATCTTTAAGGTGTGTGTGTGTCTACAAGAACTCTAAGACAAGATGCAAAAATAAATGTCACTCTATTCACTTGGATGACAGTTGACTTTTTGCAAACTTCTTTAATGTAATTGTTGCATTTCTTCTTTTCAACAAATTTTGACAGATTTAAGGAAAGCTGACTTAAATGAGAGGTAGGAGTTAAAGATACAGGGAAATCTTCAGAACCCAGCCTTCTGCTGGGAGTGGGGGTGGGGAGAGTGGATAGAATTAAAATTAGAAACCAGAAAACTTCAAGAGGACCCTAAGGTTACCAAGCTTAGAGAGAACACACATTTGCACCCAGACCAGGTCCCAGCCAAGCCTCTCTGCCCAAACAGACTATCTCCAAATACGTAGCTGTGGAAGGCCTGGGACCTGAACAGATCCTGGCTTGCTTCATTAAAATCCTAGCTGCTGCCACTCACACCCTTTTGCTTATCTGCAGCTCAAACAAGGCACAGCCACCTGCTTCAGGGCAAAGCCCATAGTAATCAGGCCCTCCTGGCATGAGTTCCTGCCAAGCTTGCTCTCAGTCACCAACACTGTTCTCAGTCAGCTCTACAGTGGTGAGGGTCACCTGGATTATCCCCCCTGCACAGACAGGCTAACTGAAGCCATTATGGAGCCCTAATTCCGGGGGCTGTCTGCACCTGGCCAGAGGCACAGGCATCTTCAGTGTCACAGACCTGCCTGGCTGAGCCTTTTGAGCTTCTTTTATCATGACAAGGGGGACAGCAGTGTCCCATGCAGACGCTTGGCCAGTCCAGTCACAATGGAAGATGGAGACATGTGACCCAAAACTCTGTTGGACTGGGTCAAGTTTCCTTCACCAAAACAGTCACCTGGTGCATCATGGACCCCTAAGTTTGTCCCTTTTTTTTTCTTTGGTGGTCTTTACAGTTTTACATTTTACACTTAGGTCTTTGATCCATTCTTGAATTCATTTCTGTACATGGTGTAATATATAGGTCCCATTTCAATTTTCTACAAATGGATATCCAGTTTTGCCAGCACCACTTGTTAAAGAAACTATCTTTTCACTATTTAATAAGTTTTAGTCCTTTGTCAAAGACGAGCTGTCCACAGGTAGTTTCTTCTGAATTGTTAATTCTGTTCCATTGGTCTATGTGTCTGTCATTGTACCAGTCAAAACTCAAATTCAGAGATGACAACCTACGGATGGCAGACAGGGTAGAAGTGTAGTGAAATTCATCTTCAGCAATACCACAGAACACCAAGCGAAGCAGGTTCAGGGCAGAGCTCCAAAACTCTGAACCACACAGACAGGAATATTTAAAAAGTGGGAAGGCTGATAGCTAGTGAAACTTGGAGCAGAAGTAAGAAATCACATACTTTTGAACCTGCCAGGCTCGACGGCCAGGAGCCGACAACTTGGGGGATACCAAACGGCAAGACCAAATAGGGGAGCAAGCAGATCCACCACAGAATAACGCCTCAGGAACCTCGGAGCAAAGGCTGACAATACACTTTGTGGGTTTTGCTGTGTTCTCATTTTCTTTCTTTCTTTTTTTTATATCTGTTCATTGGCCACCCAGTGTTTATGCACCTCCATTCTGGTGACCAGAGGGGGTGCCTGAGCGTGTGGACAACCCCCACCCACTGGTGGGTTCTTCTGCCATGCATGTACACAGACACTCTCAGCCCAAGAACCAGCCCTGAAATGTTTTTTAACAGGGAAAAGGCCAGAACAAGGGGTGTGGAGAGGGAAAGAGAGTCTGAAAACAAAACAGGCCGAAAATTAAATCCTGAGGTATGGCATAACAACCAACAGTGGCCCTTGAAATTTATCAGATGGCCTTGAAGGCAAGAAGCTAAAAGAAGACATTAAAGTCATACTCATATTAGGCTACAGATTTTTCTTTTCTTTCTTTCTTCTCTCTCTCCTCACCTTTTCCTGCGATTATAGACTACAATATCCAATCTGGTTTTTTGTTTTGTTTTGTTTTGTTTGTTCTTTGGGTTTTGTTTTGTTTTTTAACCTTGCTTTTTTGCTGTTGCTGTTGTTTTTTCCTTTAGTTCTGTTGTGTTTTGGTTTTGTTCCCCCTTTTACCTCTAGGGGGCTCTTTCTCTCCCTATACCACTCAAGAAGAGAAAGCAATTGCTGCCATATAATTAACATAAAATCACATGCTATAAAGTCCCACAATCCAGGCAAGAACCAATATTAACTGCCATACACCAAGGAGGCCGACAACACCTGCGAAAGTTACTCTGAGTTGAGCAATACGAAGAGTGAAAAGGGAGGCCCACATCCTGATCACATCTACATTTAGGTAATCAGAAAGCATAAAAAATACCAAAACACACACTCAATTAAGTATTAAGGCCACAGATAAACATTAAACATGTCCCCAAAGCAAAAAGAGATGACCATATCAGCACACATCCAGAAACAATATAAAATGTCTGAGACAAATAACCTAGAGGTAGACCTGGACTCCATTCTGGAAGGAGGGAAGGCCTTGGAAATACATGAGAAAGAATTCAGAAAAATGATTATAAAATATTTCAAAACACTTTACAATGGAGTTGAGAAAAATAAGGAAGAAGTCAGGAAAGGGCTAAAGGAACAATAAAATAAGACAGATACAGCATTGGAAACAATTCAAAACCTAAGAAAGAGGTTCAAACGATTAATAATAGAATATCAGAACTAGACAATACACTGAAAGGGCAAAGGAGTAGAATAGAAGACATGTAAGACAGAACTAGTGGACTGGAGGACAAATATTAAAGGCATCCAAATTGGAAAATTCCTCAAGAACACTGAATAGTTTAAAATTAAGTAAGGTGTGTGACAGGGTTGTATTCTTTCACCATACATATTCAACATGTATGCTGAGCAAATAATCCAAGAAGTTGGGTTATATGAAGAAAAAACATACCATCAGGATTGTAGGAAAACTCATTAATAACCTGTGATATGCAGATGATACTACCTTGCTTGCTGAAAGTGAAGAGAACTTAAAATATTTACTAATGATGATGAAAGAGCACTGCCTTCAGTATGGATTACACCTCAATGTAAAGAAAACAAAAATCCTCACCACTGGACCAAAGAAACAACATTTTTATCAATGGAGAAAAGATTGAAGTTGTCAAGAACTTCGTTCTTCTTGTATCAAGTATCAACATTCACGGAAGCAGCAGTCAAGAAATCAAACGACGTATTGCATTAGGCAAATCTGCTGCA
>NW_006408887.1:330160-331282 GCF_000296735.1 Chrysochloris asiatica | reverse complement strand
GGATGGGCAACTTGGACATTGGCTACCCAAAATGAGGGGCTACAAAGGCAAGAAGTGACTGGCTTACAAGCTTTCTAGAGGGAGCCTAGATCCAGAGGGTGTGGAAGAAGGTAGTATCCAATCTGTCTGGGTGGGGCTGATGAAAGGAGATGGGGATAGGTCTCTTGTGGTATAACAGTGAATAATTGTTATCAGGACTGACTGTGAGGGTTGGAAATGTAAAGGTAGATGTTTTGTAGCAAAAGGGGGGTAGTGACTTTGCAGTCCAGGAGCGGAGGTCCCTGGGACCACCAAGGGAGAAGAGTGGAATGCGGGACCCTACCCAGAGAAACAGTGACACCAGAGATAGAGGCAGAGATGATGATGTGGAGAGATGCAGTGGCTGGGGACTCTATAGACACAGAGAGGGAGAGGCATTGTGTGCTGACGACCAGGGGGGCAGGCTTGCAGGGTATACCCTGTGGTTGGCTGATGATGCATGGAGGGGATTGTAACCATGGCAATGAAATGATATATCATAGGATGAATGTAAAGCTAATGTTCTCCCATGTAAACTATCACATAATTGACAATAAAACATAAAAAAACCCAAAAACCTCAAATTCACTGCTATCAAGTTGATTCCAACTCATAACAACCCTGCATAGGATTTCCAAGGCTGTAAATATTTATAGGAGCAGAATGTCCCATCTTTCTCCTGCAGAGAGGCTGAAGAGCCAACCTTGCAGTTAGCAGTCCAAAGTTTACCCTACAACACCACCTGAGCTCCTATTGTACCAATACCATGTGGTGGCTGTGTAGTAGCTTTTGAGAATGGAAAGTGTGAGGCCTCCTTCTTTGTTCCTTTTTATAGCATTTTGCTTATCTTGAGCCTCCTTTCTATATAAACTTGGTGGTTAGTTTTTCTATTTCTTTAAAAAATGATGGAATCCAGATTAGGATTACACTGTATCTCTGGATCATTTTGGGTAGTGATGACATTTTCACAATATTAAGTATTTGTATTCTTCCATTTAGGTAGATCTCTTTTGGTGTTTTGTAGTTTTCATTATATAGGTCTTTTGTATCTCCAGTTAAGATTTATTCCAAAGTAATTTATCATTTGGAGTCCTGGTGTAGCAC
>NW_006408887.1:328105-328835 GCF_000296735.1 Chrysochloris asiatica | reverse complement strand
GGTCCTGCTGGTGGTTCTATTCTGCTGGTGGTTTTGGAAGCCCCAGCCCAAGAGCTCCTTCAAGGCTCTGGCACCTTGAATCAAACCCCGAACAAGCAGAATGAAACTGAAAGCACCTTCAAAGACAAAACCCAGGCGACCGAGCACAGAGTCAAATGGGGCATCAATTTTGGCAGAAAGTGGTTAGGTCGTTTCAATCCCCCTACCGTATATCACAGCATCCCCAAGTTCAGATCCCACTCCGGCACCTGGAAGCCAATCACGAACAAGCTGAAGAAGCCTGGAAGTAGCCTGAATTTCAATAACAGAATCAAACTGGGTAACACTGGTGACAAGATCTTTAAGCTCCCCAACTTGTCCAATGCAATGGAGGATATCCTGAACAATCTGATGGACTCTGGAAGAAGCATGATAGAAACCCATGCAGCCAATCAGAGACACGAAGAGGACACCACTCCTGATGAGGCCTCACCAAACCCTTCCCCTAAGGACTCTAAGGAGCAAATCCTGAACGAGCTGAAGGAATCTGGAATTACCCCTGGAACCAAGCAGTGAAAGAACAGAGCACCATCCCTGCTAAGACCAGAACAAGATAGCAAAGAAAAAGAGAAAGAAAAAGAAGAAAATCTAACATCCCTCCATCTGAACACCAGGAGAGTTGTCAGCTATCCTCCAACAGCCTGAAATTTTAAAGCCCCTGGACTGAAGACTCTAGCCATGATGTCCCTAA
>NW_006408887.1:315198-327937 GCF_000296735.1 Chrysochloris asiatica | reverse complement strand
AAAAAAAAAAGCATCAATTCTTCTACGGTCTTCCTTATTCACTGTCCAGCTTTCACATGTATATGAGGTTATTGAAAATACCATGGCTTAGGTCAGGTGCACCTTAGTCTTCAAGTTGACATCTTTGTTCTTCAACACTTTAAAAAGGTCTTGTGTAACAGATTTGCCTAATGCAATATTGTCGTTTGATTTCTTGACTGCTGCCAATCAAATATGCCCTTAACTATCTTGAGGCATGTCCCTTCTAATCCTATGTTGTTGAGCGTTTTTATCAAGAAGTGCTGGATTTTATCATTGCTTTTTCTGCATCAGCTGATATGATCGTGTGATTCTTTTCCTTTGTTTTGTTTATGTGGCAGATTACATTGATTGTTTTTCTAATATTCAACCATCCTTGCATGCCTGCTCTGAATCCTATTTGATCATGACACATTATTTTTTGACATGTTGTTGTATTCTGTTGACTAGGATTTTGTTGAGAATTTTTGCATCTGTGTTCATGAGGGATGTTGTCACTGTTAAGTGCTGTCAAGGTGGTTCCAACGCATAGTAATCCTATTAAGAGTTTCCAAGGAGCAGCTAGTACATTTGAACCACCAACTGTACAGTTCAAACAACGTTGTGGTCCAGTGTTTATTTTACAGCGCCACACTATGACTACTGATTTATAATTTTCTTTTTTAGTGGTTATCTTTACTTAGTATCGAGGTTATGCTCATGTCACAAAATGAATTTCAGAGTATGTCCTCCTTTTCTATATTCTGGAATGGTTTAAATAGAGTTTAAACATTGCTCTGTGATCAGTGGATGGCTGCAGACAAGTTCCCTCAGTAAAATCTTAGTCTCATTGTTGTTGTTGTTAAGTACCATCGATCGATTCCGACCCATAGCAACCCTGTATAGGGTTTCCAAGGAGCTGCTGGTGAGCTTAAACTACCAACCTTGTAGTTCAAAAAACTTTGCAGTCTGGTGCATTAGACCACAGTGCCACACCAGCACTCCATAAGGGTGCCTTAAAAAATTGCACAAAGATCAGCTAACTCAAAGTGCTGATTTTTTCCATTCATTTCTAAAGAAAGATCAAAGCTAATGAAGATGATTTTATGGAATGAATCATAAATGAGGATGAGTTATTACTAATATGAACCAGAGATCAAGGTCCAATTAAAACAGTGTCTTCTAAAAGAATCTGCTAGATCAGTTCAATTCAAGGCAGAGGTTATAGCTACTGTTTTTTTGGGTTACCAAATAGGTAATCATCATAGATTTTTTTGAAAGACACAGGACAATCATGGGGGTTTTATTGGTGGTGGTGGTGGTGGTTGTGTGCCATGAAGTCAGTTCCCACTCTTAACAACCTGGGGGTTTACAAGGCCATAAATCTTTATAGGAGCAGAAAGCCTCATCTTTCTCCCACAGACAGCTGGTAAATTCAAACTGCTCATCTTGCGGTTAGCAGCCCAATTCGTAACCCACTTCGTTACCAGGGCGCCTTCAGGGGCTTCTTTGGGATGTTTTAATAAAATGGAAAGCTACATTTGTGAGGAGGAGGTCATGAAATTCACCAAGGAATTTTTTTCTATCACTACAATGTACCTAGACTTCTGGTGTGGCGCTACAGGATCATCACTGGACTTTGAACCACAAAGTTGATACTCAAAAACCCCATACAGGGTCACTGGGCGTCAGAACCTACTGGAAGGCACTTAACAAAAACAAACAATGTACCTGCTCATTCTCTGAGAGTAGCAAGAGCTGTCCTATGAGACTTTCATTTGGGAAACCTTGCCCTATCCACTCTACAGCCATGAACTTGCCCCTTCAGACTTCTTTTTGTTACCAAAACTCAAGCAACATTTAAAAGGAACATGATCTGAATCCCTCAAGGATGCCATAACTGTTGTTTTGATGGGATATAAATCAAAGAATGTGGAACTCTTTGAGAAAGAGTTAAAGAGATGGAAACACCACCTTCAGATCTATATGGAAGATACTGACAAATAATTTCACACTTTGTTATTTTTGTTTAATAAAAGGTTTCTATGATTTCATAGCAATACGTTTTGACTTCTTGTTGTTCAATACCATCAAGTCAGTTCTGACTCATAGCGACCCTGTATATAAGGTTTCTGAGGAATGGATCTGAACTGCCAACCTTGCTACTTTCTATTCTTGACTGGTGCATTTAATCCATTTAGAGTCAGCGTAATTATCAATAGGTATGAATTTACTGCTGTCACTTTACTGTATGTTTTGTGTGTATATGTGTATAATGTGCTGTTGGTTTCTTTGGTCCATATAATTTTCTGTGCAGTTCATTTTGTGAATTTTTAAATCAAATAGTTTGTTGCTGTTATTTCAGTGCTTACCATATCTTAATGATTTCCTTTTTTTTTAATTTTGATGAAGTTTATTGATTTCCTTTAAGATTACCCTGTAATTTATTAAATTCTTCCCAAGTTTAAAACAGTTTATCCTATCTTGAAATCGACTTGACTTCCTCTCCATGAGGAAGTTCTGTAACTACAGTGTTTGTTTCTCTTTTTGTTTGTAGTTGTCCTCATTTGTAAACTGATATCTCTGGTTCCCTACTTTCAGTCTTGTAAATTTATTTTACTTTGGAAAACGCCATATCTGGGTTGACTTCTGGATATGTTGAAGTTGTGTTAATTGCTTTATTACCTTGTATATGTTGTCATATGTGTTAATTGCAGTTATTGGCTACCATTTTTGGTTATCTGTCTGAAGAACTCACTTCAGTATTTCTTGTAAAGTTGTTCAATTTTTCCCACAAATCTCCTTAATTTTTGTTTATCTGTAAATATCCTAAATTCACCATTATATCGGAGGTATATAATTCTTGGTTGGCAATTTTTCTTTCTTTTCAGGTTTTATATATGCTATCTCATTACTTTCTTGCCTGCATGGTTTCTGTAAAGAAATCAGAATTTTGTCTTATTGGTTATTCTTTGCAAGTAACTTTTTGTTTTTCCTGAGCCACTTTCAGGATTCTTTCTCAATCTTTTATTTTAGAAAGTTTGATTATGATATGTCTTAGTGATTTTCTTTTGGGGTTTATCTTGTTTGGGATTTGTTGAGTTTCTTGAATGCTTATCTTCTCATCTTTCACAATATTAGGGAAGTTTTCTTCCAACAAATTTTGAAATATGTATCTGTGCTTTTCTTTTGGCTTCTTCCTATTCTGGAATTCTGATTACAGAGAAATTGCACCTCTTAATAGTGTCTCCCATTAATTCATGAGGTTTTTTTTCCCTACACCTCCCTACCTGGTCTTTTTTTCTGATTGCTTCTCTACCAGATAAGTGTTGAATGATTTGTGTTCAATCTTGGTAATTCTGTCTTTCATTGAGTCAATTCTATTCCTTTGTCCTTTCAATGCAGTATCTATTTCTGAAATCTTAGTATTAATCTTCTGGATTCTTAATATTGTTTTTGTATGGTTTCTAAGTTTTAATTTATTTTGTTAGCTTGTTTTTGTAGTGTTTTCCAAAATGATTCTATAGTTTTATCTGTGTTTTCCTTGATCTTGTCTATAGCTTTCTCAATCTGCCATTGAAAGTATCTAAATATTCTTTTGAATTCCTTATTGAGTAGTTCCAAAGCCATTTCTTCCTCAGAAAAATTTTCTGGTTCTACACTTTGGTCATTTGTTTGAACCACTCTGTCTTGTTCACTCATGTGAACTAAGGTTATTTGTTGCTACTAGGGTGTTGTAGTGTTTTATGTGAATTTAATTGGTGGCTGTATGTTGTGTTTTGTCCAAGTATTTTGTTTTGGGGTTTAATTTGCTTGGATGCATTTGAGGGATTAGAGAACGTATGTTACTCTGTTCCCCAGCTTGGAAGCACTGAGGCACTTACTACCATGTGAGTGTGACAAAGAATGGGGTGTGTGCACCACTCTCTGTTCAGTGTTCCTGCAGAGCAGTTGAGGGCCAGTGAAGCTGGTGTTGGTCACAGTCTATCACTGATCAGGTGGTGCAGTAGTGGGTGGTGGTCTTCATCCAGTGGGTGGGCTGCAGGATGTTTGGATGTGGCTAGGCAGTGTGGTACTCTTGCTGTCTCCCACCAAGAGAAAAAAAAGAGCAAGAGAGAGAGAAACAGTGAAAAACAAAAAAATGTGAAACATAAGAAAACAAAATTTAAAAGGAAAGAAAAACAAGACAATAAAGAAAAAATAAAAAACTATGGAGGGAAAAATTAAGCAAGAAAAAGAGGGAAAAAAACAAAAATGAGGGAAAGACAATATAAAGAAAGGAGAAAACTGAGGGGGCATGGCACCCAGGCAGTGTTCCTACTAGCCGAGGAAGAAGTGCGGGGCAGGGAGTCTGGTCCTAGAAGGAGTTCCTGTGAGCCCAGAAAATGGCTGGAAGCAGGGCACCCAGCCTAGCACTGTATGTTCTTCTGGTCTGAGGAAGTGGAGAACACATGCCTCCAAACATGGAAGTGGCATATGCCAAGTGTCTAATCCACAAGGTCATACCTCCAACATCAGACAGTGTAGGTCTGCATAGCAGGGATAGGAATGGGAACTGACCACACTTTTGGTCACTGGGAAGGTGGGGAGTAAAGAGAAGATCTCACCTTTCTTGTTACCAGCTACTGGCATGGGCGCTGGCGTGGTCGTGGGCAAGAGGAACCAATAATCAGGTTGGTTCTCCAATCAGAATGCTGCTTACAAAAATTCCAAATGGCTACACTGTGTCAGGTCATCTTAAGAGTTTACCAATTCAGCTGTCTCCTTCTTCACTGTTTTTATTCAGTTTCTTCTAGTTGGTTCAAACTACTTCTTTATCCTTTTCTTTGAAGCTGAGGGTTCCAGGATTATATACATATCTGTTTCCTTTGGTTTCTCGTGTCTCTGTTGTAGAAGGCTTGTCTGCCTAGTACACCATCTTGCCAGAAATCTCCCTCTCCTTTAAATGATTCTTTTTCTCATCACCATTATTTTCTGACTAACAGTTATCAACAATGACCTTGTGGAGAAGGAGATCATGTTTGGTAGGGTGGAAGGTTAGAGAAAAAGAGGAAGACCCCCAATGAGATGGATTGGCCGAGTGGCAGCATCACTGGACTCAAGCGTGACAACGATAGTGAGGTTGGCCCAGGATCGGGCAGTGTTTCATTCTGCTGTGCATAAGGTCGCTATGGGTCGGTACTGACTCAATGGTACCTAATAACAAGTGTGATCTTCAACTGTCAGCCTAGAAATGACAAGGTGGGGTAGAGACTCCAGACCTTGAACCTAGAAGTCAGTCCAAGATCAGCCTTATCCTTCAGGTGACCTGGAACACAGCTCTGGGCCTCAGCTGACATTTGGCATTGCTACACATTACTATCTAGTCATATTTACCAAAGGTCCCTACTATGTCCTCTGAGGTTCCCATGCAGGGCCTAGGACAGGACCACATGCTGTCCTCAGTTGTGACATCCACTTAGTCACCTATCAGACTTTCATGTGCCTTGTGCCCTCCTATAAACATGCCTCAATTACCTGGGCCTCAGCTTCATAACCTAAAAAATCAAGGTGCTAGAGGGACAATGCAGGTCACATCAAGCAGTGGTGGTGTTCATAAAGTGCATGCTACCCTCCTTCTCAGGCTACACCACCAGAAGAACAGACAACAATCCATATGGTTCTTCAACTTTAAATTTAAGTGGTGTTGTAGGATAAAGCTCTGGACCACAGGGTCAGTTTAACTACAAGGTTGGTGTTTCAAACTCACCAGCCACTATAAAGGAATGATATGAGTTGGAACCAACTCGATGACACTTAAAAACAACAGCAACAAGTAAAACAAAATCTCCAGCTCCTCCATTGCACTAGCCACACTGCAAGTGCATCAGGTGACATGGAGAACACAGGAAAAGAGCATTTCTATCACTGCAGGAAGTTCTATCAACAGTGTTGCCCTGAAGACGTTTTTAGCTGCCCCCTGAGGTTCTCCTGCATGGAGCAAATAGTATAAGAGCAGCTACTAACTGAAATGTTGGCATTTGGAATCTACCCATGGGTACCACCAAAGAAAGACTCAGCAATCTGCTTCCATAAAGATTACATTGGGAAAAAAACAAAACAAAACTCTACACAGCTCTACTATGTAACACATGGGATCACCATGAGTTGGAATCAACTCCAAGGCAACTGCCTTGGTAACATATCAAAGGGAATTAAGAGGACATCAGCTCCAGGGTCCACAGATTGTCTGGCCCAATTGGAAGAGTAAGAATGAAGGAAATCCTTCACTCTAGAGTCTGACACACTAGACAAGAGTGGGAACCTGAAGCAAGGTGGGCCTAAAGACTAGGTTCAGGACGCTGCACACTGGGCCCAGAGAGGGGAACTCTACCCTAAGCAACCTCAACAAGCTGGCTGCTCTAGAGTTATAGCCCTCACAATGGTCACTCACTGCTGGCTACACATGCTCCCCAGAGGGCCAGGAGCAGGACCACCAGTGTTTAACGTAGCCCCACGTCTATACTTGGCAGGAGGGCAGACAGGTCCCGTATTCCATGGGCCTTTCAAGCAGCTAGAATGAACCTTTTCTGCCAAGCATACCAAAAGCCGTGGCCAGCTCATGTGGTGACACAGTTCAGGTTTCGGCATCAGCTGACTTCAAATAATAGCTCACTCAACAAAAAAGATTTTTGTTAAACACACACACATAACACTGGGGGGCACCAGCACAACTGAGTCAAGCCTCCTCCATGTGTCCTGCTTGAGTATGTGAGTGAGCACTCCCACCTTGCTCTACTCAACATATCCCCAGGTTGGGCAGCCTAAGCCCTTTCCAAACGCAGGCAGAGGTGGGCAGGCCTTGCTCACCAGGCCCTGGGAGGAAACACCAGTCTGTCACTTCAGATTCACCAGAGCCTCAGCTATGAAAGTGCATGCCCTGAGCAGTATGCCACACACCATGGACCGTCTGCAGTCACTGGTAGGGCTCCCTGGGCATGAAGACAAATAGGTCTGATGGCAGAGCTAAGCCTGACACGGGGGCTTAGGCAGGCAGGCGAACAGGTGAATGGAATGCTGGCAAGTCCTGGGACAGGGCATACAGTACTTGTCAGCTTCTAGGGTACCAAGGGGACACTGGCAAATTACACAACCATTGAAGGACACAAATGAAGGGTATCTAGTGGTTTACACACATAGCAAACCCCAGGCCAGCAAAGCCCCGGGAGTCAGGATCCATGTAATAATACCCAGTAGTGAATCAGCAGGGCTGGGACTAACCCAGGCCTCAGAAGTAGTTCCTTAGGGCTAACTCCGCCCTCTAAGAACTCAGGAAAGATTACACCTCATGAGCAACCAGGTGAGGTAACCCACATACCAGGTCAGGGGCCCGACATGAGTGCCCCAAACATGGCTTCCCATGGGTCCCCTGGGACAAATGTCCTACTATTACTATGCAGAGCAGCCTCACAGTAGCCTCCCAAGAAGAGAAGTCAGAGAAATGCCCATGGGCCCATCTCTGCCCGAAAGTTAGGGAGCCACTGGTAGGAGGGACCGTAGCTACAGAGGAGTATGAAAACCAAGGGCATCTCCTCCAAACCCCCGAGGAAGACATGAGGAAAGCAGGTACATCTTAAGGCAAACAGGCTACCCACCAAGAAACCTGGCCTGTAGTCTAGGTTTGCTGTGTTCTCTGAACATGGGACTGCACAGCCAGCTCAGAGGCACATGAGAAGGTGCTCTAACTGCATGGCACCAGTGTCAGGTGTCTGGCAGCCCTACCTCTCTAACATAAGGGAGGAAGTCAATGAAGTATAGTGCTGAGAGGGGAAGGACAGGAAGGCAACCAACAGGAAAAGTGGCCAAGCACCGGGACACTACTGCACTGCTCCTGGGGGCAGCTGTAGCCACACTAGGCACATGGCAAACACTCCCCTGCCACAACCCGTAAGGTAGGCTACACCTCCTGCACAGAGATCTGCACTCATCCAGCCTCAGCTGAAGTCATCCTCCCTGCCCCCTTGCAAGCCACCAGCTCTCCACAGAGCTGCCATGCAGGGGACAATGAGTGGTGACTGGCAATTGGATATACTGCAAAAACATGGAGAAAGTGGGACACTTCCTTTTAATGTGCTTTGGGATCAAAGTTTCACAAGAGAAAAGAAAAGCTGGAAAAATATTACTTTAAAACCATTTCCCCCTCCCCCAGAATCAGTTCAGGTTTGTCTGCTGACTGAGGCTGCTATTTTGAGTGGAGGTTCTACCCACAGCCAACATACTACAGGGTGGGCTGACTTCCCTAGACATCCTTTTGTAGTGCACAGCTCCTTTCCCACCCAGGCACTATCACCTACAAATCTGCTGTGAATTGCTACAGAAGGGCTCAGTGGAGATAGCACCCACAGTCAGCACTCTACCTGCCTCCCTACACATCCCATAGCTCTGGCCTCTGAAACCAACAGATCAAACCAACTCAAGGATCAATTAAGGTCAGTCGGCCCCCACTTCCAGTTGGCAGTTAGATCTGTGTACTAGGAAGCAGAAGTCTTGAGTGGAGGCTAACTCACAACCAATAATCTACCAGGGAGACTCTGAGAGCAACATGGCAGACTTCCATGGGCATCTGACCAGAGTGTAACACTCCCTCCTATACCTGGGAATTTCTGGTTGCCAGGCTGCTTCAAACTGGTACAGAAAGCCCCCGCCTTGAAGTCTGCTCCCCTAGTCAGCACTCTACCTACCTCATAGATCAGGCCTCTGAAACCAACAGAACAGATTGCCCTGGGGATCAGTTTGGGTCTGACTGTTCTACCTTATAGTCAGAGGACAGCTGACTAAGGCTGTCATGTGCTAGGAAAGAGAATCTGATAGCAACAATGCAGACCTTATTGGGGTCCATTCAGAGTATGACTACCCCTCCTCCAACCAGTTACTATCAGTTGCTGGACCGATATAAACTCCTAAAAAAAATCCCTACATTTGAATCAAGAGAATGCTTCCCCAACCACCACAGAGCCATTAGTAGATCCTTCTGGAGACTGCCAACCCCTTCTCTTAATGAAATGGAAGAAAGTGAGCATGTGCTTCCCCTGAATACCAGCTCAGATTTAAGCAGCCCTTACAGAGCAGGGAGGAGCCCTGGTGTGATGCTGTAGAATAAGCACTAAGTTGCTAACCTCATGGTCAGCAGTTCAAACTCACTAGACTCCTGATGTGGCGTGGCAGGATCAGCACTGGACTGCAAATCACAAGGTCAGTAGTTCAAACCCACCAGCTGTTCCTTGGAAACCCTATACAGGATTACTATGAATCAGAACGGACTCAACAGTCACTCCTTAGGAAGTCTACACAGAATCGCTATGAGTTGAAACTGACTTGACAGTACTTAACAATACAGAGCAGGGAAGGAAATCTCAGTCAGAACTGGAAGGCAACACCCAGCCCTGAAGGGAGCTTGTTGGGTGTGGGTTTTCCAGGTAAAAATGGGATTACAAAAACTGAGAAAAGAAGCAATAACCTGATACAGGGAACTGTGCCCACTGATGGACAGATTGATTAGTACATGATATCTCATCTGAGTGGAGGTGCCTGCTAGTGGACAAACTACCAAAGAGTGCTTTCTAGTCTGTTTGGGAGAGTCTGAAAGTTTGAAAAAAAAAAGATCTGGAACATTCTAATCCCAATTACCAGGGAGGGAAAAGAAGCTATCACAGGCAGGGAGAGAAAATGGTAAGCAAAGGCCAAAAGCTCTGTCCACCCAAAAGTTTCTTGTAAAAATACCATGGGCAAGAACACCAAATATTGGGGCAAATTGAGAAAGTTGATGCCATCAAAAATTCCAATGCTCCAACAACAACAGAAAATTATGATAGAGATCACATGATGGAATTTTACAAGACCAATGACTTATTCATTGCAAATACCTTTTCTAAGCACCACAAAAGACGAATATACACATGGACCTTACGAGATGGAATACACAGAAATCAAATTGACTACAGTGGAAAAGCTCCATACCATCAGCCAAAACAAGGTCAGGGGCATACTGTAGAACAGACTATCAATTGCTCCTATGTAAGTTCATGCTGAAGCTGAAGAAAATTAAAACAAGTCCATAAGAGACACAATATGACCTAGAAGATATTCCACCTGAATTTAGAGATCATCTCAAGAGGAGATCTGATACATTAGACATTAATGACTGAAGACCAGAACAGTTGTGGGATGACATCAAGAACATCATAGAGGTAGAAAACAAATGGCTGTTAGGAAGACAAGAAAGAAGGAAATGATCAAAATGGATGTCAGAAGCAACTCTGAAACTCACTCTCCAGCATAGAGATGTTAAAACAAATGATAGAAATAAGGAGGTAAAACAGCTGAAAAGAAAATTTCAAAGGGCGGCTGGGGAAGAAAGTTAGGTATTTTAGTGAAATGTGGAAAGACCTGGAGTTAGGAAACCAATAGGGAAGAACATTTCTCAAGCTTAGGGAACTGAAGAAAAAATTCAAGCCTTAACTTGAAATATTGAAGGATTCTATGTGCAAAATACAGAATGATGAAGAGAGCATCAAAAGAAGATGGAAGGAATACTCAGGGTCACTGTACCAAAAAGAAATGGCTGATGCTCAACCATTTCAAGAGGTAGCATATGATCAAGAGCCAATGGTATTATTAAAGGAAGAAGTCCAAGCTGCATTAGAGGTATCCGTAAGAAACAAGGCTCTGGGAATTAATTGATGGAATACAAATTGAAATCTTTCAACAAACTGATGCAGCACTATAGGCACTCACTCACCTATACCAAGAAATCTGGAAGACAACTACCCAGTTAACTGATAGGAAGAGATCCATAGTTGTGCCCATTCCAATGAGAGGTGACCCAAAAGAATGTGGAAATACTCCGACAATATCATCAATATCACATCCAAATAAAATTTTGTTGAAGATAATTCAAAAACAGTGGCAACAATACATTCACAGGGAACTTCCAGAGTTTTCAGACAAGGATGTGGAACAAGTAATATCACTGCTGATGTAAGATGGATCTTGGCTGCAAGCAGGGTTTGAATGATGCAAAGGGTTTTGATGATGTGGAAGGAAGTCATTCAAACAACAAGGAGGCATTAAATGATTTAAAATCGGGAAAGGCGTGCAGCAGGATTGTATTCTTTCACCATACTTATTCAATCTGTATTCTGAGCTAATAATTCAAGAAGTTAGATTATATGAAGAACATGGCATCAGGATTTGAGGAAGACACATTAACAACCTGCAATGTGTAGATGATACCTTGTTTGCTGAAAGAAAATAGGACTTAAATTACTTACTGATAAAGATTAAAGACCACAGCTCTTGGTTTGGGTTGTACCTCAATGTGTTATTGTTGTTAAGTGCCCTTGAGTTTGTTACAATTTATAGCGACCTAGTATAGGGTTTCTGAGGAGTGACTGGTGAGTTTGAACCACTGACCTTGAATTGAGGTTCAAACCAACCTTGAAGTCAAGTGCTTATCCTACAGTGCCACATCAGGACTACTCAATGCAAAGAAAACAAAAATCCTCACCACCGGACCAATAAATATCATCATGATAAACAGAGAAAAGACTGAAATTGTCAAAGACTTCAATTTTCTTGGATTTACTATCAACACTCATAGAAGCAACAGTCAAGAAATTACACAATGCATTGCATTAGGCAAATCTTCTGCACAAGACTTCTTTAAAGTGTTCAAGAGCAAAGATGTGAGTACTATGGTGTGCCAGACCCAAGCCAAGGTATTTTCAGTAGCCTCATATGCATGTAGGAGTTGGACAGTGAATAAGGAAGATCATAGAAGAATTGATGCATTTGAGTTATGGTGTGGGAGAAGAATATTAAAATTACTGTGGACTGTCAGAAGAACAAACAATTTTGTCTTGGAAGAAGTACAGCCAGAATGCTCCTTAGAAGCCAGCATGGCAAGACTCCATCTTTTATATTTCAGACATATTATCAGGAGGGGGGGTCTAGACTTTGGATAAGGACACCATGCTTGGAAACATAAAGAGTCAGTGAAAAAAAGGAAGCTCCCCAACGAGATGGCCATTTTGAATGTGTCTTTACCTCTGAGGAATATTTTGGCTGTCTTTCTTCCAAGACAAATTTGTTCATTCTTCTGGCAGTCCTCGGTATATTTAATATTCTTGATCAACAAACAAAAAAACCAAACTCACTATCATTGAGTTAATCCTGACTCATAGTGACCCAACAGGTCAGAGTGAAACTGCTCCAATTTCTAAGGCTGTTAAGTCTTTATGGACATATTATCAGAAGGGACCATTCCCTGGAGAAGGATGCCATTCTTGGTAAAGTGGAGGCTCAGCAAAAAAGAGGGAGAATCCCAACAAGATGCTGATACAGTGGCAGCAGCAATGGGCTCAAGCGTAGTTAGGACTGTGAGGTTGGTGCAGGAATGGACAATGTTTCATTCTGCTGTGCATAGAGTCTGTAGGAGTAGAATGATTTGATGGCACCTAACAAGAGTCCTGGTGTGGCGATGTGGGTTAATGCGCCAGACTAAAAAGTCGTTTGAACTGCAAGGTAAGCAGTTCAAGCTCATCAGCTGCTCCTCGGAAACCCTATACAGGGTCGCTATGGGTCAGAATCGGCTCGACGGCACTTAACAACAACAAAGAAGTATTGATTCATTTGAATAATGATATTAATGAGCCCTAGGACCCTAGAATTGATGCCTTTGAGTTATGGTGTTGGAGAATATTGA
>NW_006408887.1:311900-313548 GCF_000296735.1 Chrysochloris asiatica | reverse complement strand
GCTACACAGACCCTCTACAACAAAAATCTGAGACCAAATGAAATTGATACAGTTGACATGAGCTTCAGAGGCTAGAATATAAAAGTAGATTGAATAATGACTAGGAGAAGAAGCTGAACCTAGGATGTGATAAAGGAGATAGGCAGGTGATCTATCAGTTGGCATGACTCAGCAAGGCCATCTTGAACATGTGCAAACAGCACTGGATCCAAACATCAGTTAGATGACACTGGTGCATACAGTTGGCTGCTGAAGAGTAAGATGTACTTCTCTATTGTTCCCCACACTTACTGGTGTGGCTAGGCATGGCTAGGCCTAGCCCTCATCCACCCCCTGTACAGGTACTGCTCTGTCAGACGTCAGAACTGTGCTACTGTGAGCTGCACCACTGTGAGTCAAGGGCCAGGTGCACTACCCTGGTGACAGAAGGCAGGTCTTGATGTACACGTATGAAATTATATATATATACAAGACAAAGCTTCTTCAAAACTTCAGAGTTTGCAAAGACAGTCTCTGGTCAACCCTAAACCAGTAGGAACTTGCTTAACAAGCTGCCCAGCCCTCAGCTGCCCTCTGGGCCTGACAGTTCCACCTGAGAACAAAGAACATGACCTAAGCATCTATTAGGGCCTGCAGGAACTACTTCCAGATTGGGTGTCCTGAATATAGACAACACCTAGGCATATAGGAACACTATCTAGGGTCAGGCACTGCACATTCTCACCCTTCCCTCTCCCACCTTGTGAGCTCCTTGGCTGGCAGGAGTACCCCACTGTTTGCTCTTCTCTGGGTCTGGTACCTGCCCAGTTTTTTCCTTTTGTTGTTTTCTTTTTCTTTCTTTCTTTCTTTCTTTCTTTCTTTCTTTCTTTTTTTTTTTTTGTCTACTGCTCTCTTTTCTTTACCTTGCTTATTATTCTTTCTTTTGCACTACATTTTCTTCTTTTGTTGTTTTTCTATTTCATACTCCTTCTTCCTTATTTCCCCCTTCATTGTTCTTTTATTTGACGTGTGTGTTTCTTCTTGTTCCACCCAACTGGAGATATCAACCATGCCCCGACAGCCCAACCACAACCCTATCTTCTGCAGCCCTACTCACTGGGCAAGAGCCAATGTGATAGGTTTGTGTCAACTTGACTGGACCAGGATTCCCAGTGGTTTGGCAGTTGAGATGTGATTATCCCCATGGTTAAATTTAATACAGGCTCTGCTTCTAAGTCTCTTGTTTGAGTCACTTTGTCTTGTTTATATATATAATTTCATACGTGTGCATCAAGTATTTTAATTTTGTTCATTTGTGAAATACAAGACATAAATGGAACTGGTGCATTTTCAGGTGTATGCATTTTAGTTATGTCATGTTAGGCACAAGTACAACTTTACAATTTTCTTTATTTAGAGATTATGCATATGGTTTATAGGTGCCAAGTTGACAAACGATGGACAACAACAGTTAAGGTTTTTTGTCATCTTGGAAGACACCAGAAAAGTGCTACAAGAACAATCAAACAACATAGGAGCTTCCGGTTTGTCACGGCGGCCAGACGGCACGGACAGCAAGAGACACCTATCTTCTGATCATATTAATAATAATTACAATAAAACAAAAATAATAATGCCCAACAAGACACTATTAACATTATCGAAAAAC
>NW_006408887.1:295737-297400 GCF_000296735.1 Chrysochloris asiatica | reverse complement strand
GCAGGAAAAAATCAAAAACAATTAACAGCAGTCAGACTGACTACTACAAGAACAAGCAAGCTGTTCGCCTGGGAGCCATCAAGGCAAGTGGTCAGGTCCCCTCAGAGCAAACTCCCTTCCAAGACTAAGACTCAAGGGAAATACACAAGCAGGCATGTGGTCTGGCTGGTGACCATGTTGGTCACCAATAAGAGGAAGAAAGGTAAAAACAGCAATGAAGTTGGGAGCTAAGTCCGACCACATTCAATAGACTCCTATGAACCCGGGTGGACACCTGGTTTGCCAGCAGTATGGCAAGACCCAAGGACTCCTGGTTTGCCAGCAGTATTGCAGGACCCAAGGGCCCAGAGGCAGTGACATGGCCACAGAAGACTAGAGCGGAGAGCAAAGCGTCCAGCTGATATGAAGTGAGGGGAGATGCACAAGAACACCCATACTTACAGATAGTAACCATTTGACCGGGCTTCAATGGCTGGATGATCAGAACTCGACTAGAAGAAGAAAGAAGAGGGGAAAAAAGAGTAACCCACTACAATTTGATGAACTTTGCCTATACTTATGGATGTAGTAGCTCAAAAAAGGGAACAAATCTTTACAGTGATGATCACTCCCACCCCATCAATACACAGGATTGACAGGAATGGGCAACTTAGACATTGGCTACCCAAAATGGGGGAGGGGCGGCTACAAAGGCAAGAAGTAACTGGCTTACAAGCTTTCAAGAGGGAGCCTAGTTCTAGACGGGGCAGGGGAAGGTAGAATCTCTACTGAATGATTTCCAACCTGTTGGGGTGGGACTAATGAAAGGAGATGGGGATAAGGCTTGTGTGGTACAATAGTGAATAATTGCTATCAGTAATGACTGTAAGGGTTGGAAATGTAAAGGTAGATGTTTTGTAACAAAAGGAGGGGAGTGACTGATTTTGCAGTCCAGGAGTGGAGGGCCCTGGGACCATCAAGTGAGATGAGCAGAGTGTGGGACCCTACCCAGAGAAGCAGTTATGTCAGAAATGGAGGCAGAGACGATGATGTGGACAAATGGAGTAGTTGGGGACACTGAACCCAGGGAGGGAGAGGGGCTGTGAGAGGGTACAGCCCTGTGGGGTGTACCCTTTGGTTGTTTGATGATGCATGGAGGGGACTGTAATCATTGCAGTGAAACAAAATACATTAGGATGAATGTAAAACTGATGTTCTCCCATGTAAACCCACGTAATTCACAATACAAACTTAAAAAAAAAAATAAATAAACATACTAAAGGGAGTTCTTTGGACTGAGAACCAACAAGAACAGACAGTAACCAGAGATTGACATATGTGGCAACACTACCTGGAATTCAGTCCAGATACGGAAGAGTCCAGAGCAGACTAAGACTACAATAATGAAATAAGGGGATCTGGAATGTCAGTCTATGATCAGGACAACTACAATATGAAAGAAAGAGAAAGTATAGTTGTAACGATCCAGGTGGTGAGGAGGTCAAGTAGATTTCAGGATGAAACAGACTGTTTTAATGCGAGGAAGAAATTAACAAAGTACAGCCGAAACCCCAAAGAAACTTAAAAGAAAGAAAAGAAAAATCCAAGAACGTTTTAGAAACATTAAAACTATGAAGAAATTGACAAGAAAATGCACACACACAAAAATGAATTTAGTATAGGA
>NW_006408887.1:294884-295456 GCF_000296735.1 Chrysochloris asiatica | reverse complement strand
AAACAGAAAAAACCTAAATCAACACATTAACACAACATCTACAATAATTAGAAAAAGACCAGCAAAGTAAACCTATAGCCAAATAATAAAGATTACAGCAGAAATAAATGAGATAGAAAACAGAAAAAAACAATAGAAAAAAATCAACAAGACAAGAAGCTGGTTCTTTGAAAGGATTAATAAAATTAACAAACCACTGGCAAATCTCACAAAAGAAAAGAAGAACACAACACAAATAAAACACATAAAAAACCACATGCGAGACATCACAATAGAACCAATGGGAACAAAAAGGGTAACAACAGAAGACTAATAAGAGTTATATTCCAACTAATTTGAAAATCTAGAGGAAATGGGTACATTTTTAGAAAAACAAAACCTACCTAAACTTACACAGAGTGAAGTAGAAAACTTGAATAGACATATAACAAAAGAAGAAATTGATCAGGTCATCAAAAAATTCCCAATGTAAAAAAGTTCAGGTCCAGATGGCTTTATTGGTGAATTTTACCAAACATTCAGAGAAAAGCTAACATCAATCCTACTCACACTATTCCAGAACATAAAAATGG
>NW_006408887.1:274658-293941 GCF_000296735.1 Chrysochloris asiatica | reverse complement strand
ACATGTTTGATAAATTTCAGACTAAGAAGTTGGTAGAATTTTTCCAATTTCAGCATCACTGGCATTTAGTGGTGCATAAATTTGAATAATAGTGGCATTAAATGGTCTTCCTTGTAGGCATAAGGATATTATTATCCTATCACAGACAGCACTGTCATTCAAGACAGAGCGACAGAGCTGCTGGTGGCACTGTAAAACGGTCCCTCTACTTGTTATGTGTCCTAAAGAAATAAGAGGCATCACAGAAATAGATGTATGCACCTCATGTTTGTCATGGTTCTATTTAAAAAAGCAAAAAGATGGAAACAACCTAAATGTCCATTAGTGGAAGAAGAGATAAGCAAACTCTGATATATACACACAATGGAAAACTATGTAATGTTGCAGAATAATGATGAATCTGCAAAATACCTCATAACATATATGAACCTGGAGAACATTATGCTGAGTGAAATCAGTCAATCACAAAAAGCAAATATTGTATGAAACCACTATTGTAAAAAGTCAAAGGTTTTCATGCTAAAAGAAATATTTGATTGCCAACAGGGGTGTGAGAAAAGGGGAATAATTCACTGGCTAGAGAGTTGTTGCTGTGTGTTGTCTTGTTGGTTCCAACCCTGTATAGGTTTTCCATGGAGCTGCTGGTGGGTTTGAACAGGTGATCTTGGTGGGTTTCTGAACAGCTGACCTTGTGGTTAGCAGTCTACAACAAAGCTCTGGCTAAAGGTAGGTAGGAGTTAACTTGGGTGATGGAGAAGACAATGTACAACAAGAGCAAGGTTGGCAGGAGAATGATGGAAGGCAGGGGACAATACAGGGAGGAGTGCAAGAGTAAGAGGGAACAGAGGTAAATACTGTTGTATACACAATCCTGCAATGACAGTGATCTTAGGATATATGGATAGATACACAGGCTGAGTGGGTATGGGAAGGACAGTGAAATTATACTCACAAATATACAAAGATCTCACAAAGTGTATTTGTAAAAATGAGTATTCACCTTTGTTGCAAATATATCCATGGGGGAGACAAAAGGGGGGAAAGTTTGAAAACTTCTTGGACATAACCAAATACCTTGAGGTAGTGACTTGCTGGGCCTGGGAGTTCAGAGCCACAGTCAGGGGACATTATGGTCAGCTATCATAGCATAGTCCACAAAGACAGTGTTCTACACATCCTACTTAGGTGAGTAGAGATTAGGATCTTAAAAGCTCATGAACAGCCATCAAAGGTAAAGCTATTGGTCTCTCCCTGTCCAGAGGAAGAAGAGTGGTGAGAACTGAAGACACTTGCAAACAATTAGTACAGTATACAAATGGAACACATGAACATCTGTCTCAATAAACCCTAAGACCAAAAGGACTAGATGGTGCTTAGATACCACTAGCAATTGTTCTGAATGTGATTACAACAGGAGGTCCTGGATAGAATGGGAGAAAATGTGCAACAAAATTCTAAATTCTAAAACAGACCAGGCTTACTGGTCCGATGGAGTCTGGTGGAAACCCAAGACTATGGCTCTTGGTCATTCTGAACTGGTCTGGAAATGAACTCACCCCCAATGCTCAATTTTCAGTGAAGCAATAGATAGGTATATAGTGGGGACAACAACATTAGTGAAGTACACACAGTACTGAATGGTCAACCATTCAAGATCAAAAGGGCCGCATTTACTTATGGGCAAAATTCAGAAGGGTGGGAAAAGACAGAAATAAGAAACATAAGGAGGAAGTGGGATAAATGATGTTACACTGAGGGGACTGCAATCAAGATGAAACAAAGCATATGATTTGTTGAATTTAAAACTGATGATCTGCTCTGTAAACTTTCACTCCATTCACAACAAAAAATTAAAAGAAAAAAAAAAATCCAGCCTGGTGTTGATATAACAACAAATATAGAAAAATGAGATAGAATTGAGAATCCAGAAATAAACCCACACATCTATGGACAACTGTTCTGACAGGCTGCTAAATCTATTCAATGAAGAAAGCAGAATCTCTTCAATAAATAGTGCTGGATTTCCACATGTAGAAAAAAATAAAACAGGACCTACGCCTCACACCATACAAAATAAATTCTAAATGGATTAAGAGACTAAATGTGCAAACTAAAGCCGTAACATTTTTAGAAGAATAAGCAAAAGCAATGCTGTCAGGTCTAGCAGTCAATAGTGGCTTATCAAATATATATCAAAAGCAGAAACTGAAAAAGACAAATGAAATAAATGAGAGGCTCATAAAAATGAGTGTGGTATCTCTGTAGGATAAGCACTGGACTGTGAACCATAAGGTTAGCAATTCAAGCCCTCTGTTTACTCCGTGGGAGAAAGAAGGCTTTCTGCTCACACAAAAATTCATATCCTTGGAAACGCTATACAGGGTCACTATGAGTCGGAACTAACTAGATAGCACTCAACAACAACAACAAATGAAAATTTTTCTTCTATCAAAAGACTTTACCAAAGTCAAGATGACAGACTAGGTAGATGCACTACACGAACCTTCTACAATAAAGGTACAAGAAACGAAATGAAACAGACACAGATGAAAATCCTGGAACCCTGAACTTTAGAGGAAAAGTTAAAGAAGTGGATTGAGTGTTTGCAGGGAGGAGAATGACTATTTGTGAGCAGCTTTGGAGACAGCAGATGATCTGGCAGAACAGATTCACATAGGTGATGTGAAAGGTATGATTCCTTCTTTTTCCCTATGTTCCCTTGTGACCAGAGGGGTGGCCAACTTTGACCCTCATCCAACTGAAGCGTAGACAGTGCTCTCCAGGAGTTCACAGTTACGTGGTTGGGAGCCACACCAGTGTGAGGTAGGGGCCAGTTGTGCTGCTTTGGTGCCTGGTTTTAGGTGGGTTCAGATCCAGACCTACTGAATCCACAGAGTCACCAAACCAGCATTTAACAAGTCACCCTGCCCCCAGTTGCCCTGTGGTCCTAACAGACACTGAAACTAACTCCATAAAGGGCCTCATGAACTACTTCTGGATTGAGTGTCCTGAACACAGATAACACTGAGACTGATAAGAACTCCATCTAGTGCCAGGAACTCCCCTGATACATCCCTCCTGCACCCACTTTGTGAGCTCTTTAACTGGCAAGAGACCGGAGTTTTCTCCACTTGGGCCCCAACTGCTGCTGCACTAGCTGTTTTGGTTTGTTTTTTCCTTTTGTTGTTTCATTGTTTTTGTTTGTTTATTCTTTCTTCTCCTCTTTCCATTTCCTTAAATTTTATCCTTTTTATCTCCACTTGCTTTTTCCTTCTTTTCTTCGGTTTCTCATTCCACTTCTCTCCCCACCCCACTTTTGATCTTTCTAGTCTCTTTCTCTTTTTATTTCCTTCTCATGGTTTTTTGTTTTGTTTTTAAGTGTTTTTTTTTCTCTTTCTTCCTTTTATTTTCTCTTATATAGCTACATTTTTCTTTCCCTTTTCTGTTTTTAGTTATTATATTCTTCTTTTCTGGTTGCTGCCTATTTTAATTTCTTTTTACTCTTTCTTTATTTTGTTTTTTCATTATTGGTTTCTTGTTTGTTTACTCTGTTTTGTTTTCTTGTGTGTGTTTGGGGAGGGGCGTTTCTCCTCTTCCACACCCACTGTGCCTAGTGGTAGCAACTTTGCCTAGTTCCAACTACAACCTCTGAGCAAGAGCCAATACCAACTTCTTTACCACCTGATCAATGACAGACAACGGCTGACAACAGCCAAACTCACCCTAAACTTAGGTGCACAGAACCAAACAGAGAACAGTGCACATGCTTCCATTCTCTAACTACACACACAGGAGACAGTTGACGAGAGCTTAAGAAGATGCCAACATACAAGCATCAATTAAATACAAAGATGACAACACCATAATGTCCCAGAGACAACAGACTATTATAGCTCATACAGAGAAGCAAGAGAGAATGGATCATATGAAAAGACTTTACCAAAGGAATGGAAAGACACGCTACCGACTCGGAAAATATCTTTGGAAACCATATATTTAACAGGACTCTAATATTGAAAAATATATTTAAAACTTCAAAAACTTAGCAAAAAGACAAATAATCATGAAATGCACAAAAGACTTGAACACAAATTTCACTAAAGACATTCAAATGGCCGCTAAACACATGAAAGATACTCACTGTAATTAACCATCAAAGAGATGCAAATCAAAATCACAAGAAGATACCATCTCACCCCAACTAGAATGGTTAAGGTTTTTTTAAAAAAACATAAAATAGCAAATGTCGGGGAGGATGTGGGGAATCTGAAACTACTGTCCATTGCTGGTGAGGATGTAAAATATGACTTTGTGGGAAAACAGTCTGACAGTTACCAAAAAAAACACTAAAAATAGAATGATCACATGACCATCAATTCCACTCATAGGTATATACCCGAAAGATTTGAAAAGAGAGACTCAAACAGAGACTTGTACATCAATGTTCATTGTAGCACTATTCACAGTAGTCAAAAGGTGAAACAACCTAAAAGTCCATCAACAGATGAATGAATATACAAAATGTATTACATACATACAATGGAATACTATTCAACTAGTAAGAAAAAATAAGTCTAGATGACGTATAAATGGGGCCTGAAGACATTATGCTGAGCAAAATAAGCCAATCACAAAAGGACAAATATTGTATGACCCCACTTATATAAAAAGACAAGAAAGGGCAACGTATAGACACCAGAGTTGCTTAGTGGTTACTAGAAGCTGAGAGGGAGGGGGAAAGGGGGATTTAATGGTTGTGGGAAATCACATTGATTAAGGGTAAGGCTGTGCAGTTGATTATTATAATTATTGTCAATAAGTTGTAGGGCTGCGAACCAGTTTAGCCGGTTCAGTCATGCCTGATGAAGTGACCCAAAAAGAGCCTAATATTTAAAATGTGGGTGAGCCATAATGCTAACTGGAATAGGAAAAATTACAGGTTGAAGCCCTGCTAGAAACTTAATCAACCTCTTAGAAAACAAGGGCAACATGTAGGTTGCATAGCAACCAAATTGTTTGACTAGCTAAGCTGACAACAGTGCCTGGCTCAAAAATGGCAGCCAACTACCACGCTTTGAACGTGTGTCACTCTCCACAGTCCCATGTCACTTATTAGGCTCCTGAAAGGGCTCACTACCGTAATTTTTCCCATTCCAGTCAGTATTCCAATTACCCAATTTTTAAAACTTTGGGTCTTTTCCATTTTTACTTTGTGAGCCATGACTGAATCAGTTCAAACCAATTCAAAGCCCTGGTAAAAAGTTTAATTGGCAAGTTATGCAATGAATATATTTACAACAATGACCACAAAATGGAGTAGCTGCTGAGGCTGCTTATATACAACCAAACACCTCATAGGATTTGGTTCCTAACTTTGGAGGTTATACAGGGTCACTGTGGGTTGAACCGACTCCACAGCACTTAACAACAGCAGCAATTAGGTCCCAGTTAATTGGCCTAATAATGCGTTCAATAACTTGTTTAGCACCTCTGTTCTGCCTCCTAGTTTGTTTTGTAATGCCTGGGGTCTTAAAAGCTTGCAAGTGACCAACAATTGGTCTCTACTTACCTGGAGCAACAGAAGAGGGAGGAGAATCAGAAATAGGAGGAGGACATGTAATGTGTGGCTAATTGCCTCTATGGATAACTGCCTCCTTTGCCATGAGGCCAGAAGAATTGGATGGTGACCAGCTACCATTACTGAGCATTTAAATCAAAGATTCTCTAGATGAGTCCTGACCAAAAGGAGTAAAATACAGAACAGAATTTCACATTTTCATGAACTCTAGACTTTCTGGAGTCATGGAAGGTGGCTGAATCTCTAAAACTACTGCCCTGAGATAATTTTTAAACATGAAACCACAAATATCAATTGAAGTCATCTTAAAACCAAGTGACAGTTTGGCTTGACTAATAAAAAAAGTTCTGCCTTGAACATTATGTTTTTAGGTACACAGATCAAGCTGAACAACAGAAACTCAAAATATTCAACAGGAATCTTAGGAGGCAGTGAGTTTACATGAATGAGGGAGGAACAACTCAGGAAAGGAGAGTGAGGATGGAACACAACTTGAAGAACGTAATCAGTACCCCTGAATTGTACATGTAGAAAATATTGAATTGGTGTATATTTTGCGCTGTATATATTCTCAATAACAAAACAACATAAACAAACAAAATTTATAAAGTATAGATAACGAGTTTTCCCCCCAAATGAGAATTCACTGGTAAAACATTTCATGGCCCTGCAGTGTGAGGGAAACAAATAATCTTTCCTGCAAAGTTCTTTCAACACTAATTTATCAAAGAAAACTAGAAGACACAGGTATGTTATGTTCTCTAAGCCAGACTTATTAGATTCAGGATGAGGTGTTTTCTCCTCTTGGCATAGAACCTTGGGGAAATTGCCAAATGAGGCACTTCTCAGTCACTCAGGGATCCAGCACGTGTTCAAAGCATCAGCCCCTAAGCCTGGAGAAGGTAGCAGGTGAACAGGTTTGAGAGGACCCACACCAGGTGAACAGGCTTTAGAGGGCAGGTTTACCCAGGATTTCAAAGCTGCCAGCTGAGGTACTTTGGATGTCAGAGAAAACAGCTATGACAAAAGAAGAGGGACCCTGTGATGGGAAGGCTCCCCATCAGCCTTCACGGAAAACTCCCCCATCAGCTTCCCTACCCTCCACTACAAAAAATCTGACTTTCAAAGACACCATGGAGGCTGCGGTGAACAACATATGTATATATATGTATATGGTGGTGGCTGTACAGGGTTTCCGAGGCTGTAAATCTTTACGGGAGCAGAAAGCCTTATCTATCTCCTGTGGAACAACTGGTAGTTTTGAACTTCTGACCTTGCGGTTCGCAACCCGATTCGTAACCACTACCCTACCAGAGCTCCTTATATATGTATATAAGTGTGTATATATGTTATTGCTGTTAAGTGCCATCAAGTCGGTTCCGACCCATAGTGAAATTGTATAGGGAAACTGAGGTTTTTGGTGAATTTGATTTTATAGAGTCCTAGTGTGGTGCTGTAGGATAAGCACTCGACCTTAAGGTCAGTTTGAACTGCAAAGCTGGCATGTGTACACACTACCATCTCCTTGTTATACGACTTTTGGAGGTTACTCTATCACTCACTATACTCAGTTCTTACATGGGGACAGTAACACCATCATGGCTTATGAGGAGGATGAAACAAGAATGAGAACAGAGGCATTCTAGCCCAGTCAGACACCCAGCAGGCACTTGGGACTAAGCTCTTTTAAGCTGATTCAGTTTCCCTCTCATGGAAAGTCCTCTCAGAGTGACCTAGGCAGAAAGGAGCTGCCCCAAATTGTACGCATCAATCTGGGGTGAACACAACCTGAACTATCTTGTCAGGGAAGAACAGAGGCTGTCTCCCCACTGGCCTGGAACTCCTGGTAACAGTCATGTAGGGAGTACTCTCAGGTGGACTCAAAGCCAGCTTGGCCTTCCCACTCCCACATAGAGTCATGGCACCAGAGGACCCTGGACATGGGCCAGGCTTTACTCAATGCACCCAGATTTATGCCCCAGAAACAGAGTCACTTGCCCTTCCTTAAAGAGAATGGGAATTAACAACCTTGGCGGTCACATGCTCCTATCGAGCTTCAACTGCACCAACAGGGCTCAGGCTACTGAGAGTTCTGACTCAGACCTGGCCTGCTGCAGCAGCCCCACTCAGTCCTCCAGCAGCTGAAGCATCACTAGAGCGCAGGACATCACACTGAGTCACTTTGGCACAGGCAGGGCATAAGGAAGCCACACACAGCCCATCTCTGCAATCAAGACTCACCTTCTTCCCTGCAGTTGTTTCCTCTCCTACTCCTCTCAGCTCCCTGCAAGCAGTGATACCCAGCTCATCCCCATGCTATCTCCAGTACCCCACCTGCCCAGAGCACAGCCCCCTGACCCACCCACCTACCTAGCCTGCACCATCAAGGCCAGCAGAATCTAGACCTTTGGAGTTGGTGGGGAGCTTCTCCTGTCCTCCTCCTCCCACCGGCACAGTGTGAGATCCACTGACCTGCATTATGAAAAGTCTGTGTTCTCACGACAGAGCCACAGGGCCCAGGCAGAGCAGGTGCTGGAGCTCTTTGTCTAGGGATAAGAGCTAACAACAGGTTGACGCCCACCAAATTAGCCTGGCTTGTAGATGTGTGCACATACTCACACATGCACACACAAACCCCACTGCAAGGCTGAAGGATGCAGACACTGAATCCAATGACCAAACCAAAAAAGGCAGGCCGTTGCAGTGTGCCCAGAGCCCTGGGGCTGCCGAGCTGTGGCTTGCCAGGCTCCTGTCAGTCCTGGATGGTCCAGCTAATTTTACAAGGTCCCGGGTAGGTTTACACCTCCACCACTCGGCCTTCTCACAAGAAGGGAGGGCCCACGTAACACCCACTGTAACAGGCACTGCCCAGGCTCCCAAAGCTGACCCAAGCAGCTCCGGTTACCGTTTATATAATCTTCTAGTGCTGCAGCTGACATAGCCAACGTGAGGGCAAGGTTATGAAAAATGTATGCCCAGAGCAGAGCGCGCGCACACACACGCACACACACACACACACACACACTGTATGGTGACTGGGCTCTAGGACCACTCTCAAGTCCACTTTGTAAACAGGCCCTCAGGATATCAGGAATCCTGCCCAGGGACCCAGAACCAGGGCCCTACCTCAGAAACCTTCCAAGTCAGATGAAGCCCCCTGCAGACTTCCCCAGCTAGGGCACATGCACCCTGCAAGTGCAAGGGGAGGTGCTAATTTAAGGGCAGCTCCGAGGTCCCAAACCAACCTGAAACTGTCAGGACCTCCTGCACCCATTCTGGTACTACAAGAATACAATCCTTCAGACCACCTGGTACCAAAAAGAGAGCACAGGCCAGCAGGCACAAGGTGTTCTACTCTCTGGTGGGCCCCGCACTGTGCAACACACTGAAACCCACCACACACACACCCAGACAGCTCCTCTGGTCACCACTGCCAGAGGCTGCTCACCCACTTCACCTGCAGATAGACGCAGAATGGCCCAGCTGCCTACCCACACAGAGTCCCATTTGCACCACCACCACTGCCCTGATGCTCCCAACGCCCCCAAGCAGGGCACAGAAACAAGGACGCGCCCAAGGGCGCACACGGTAGGACACAAGCTCCCCTCACCTGCAGCTCGCACCAGGCTACCTCCACCCAGGTCTCTGTGTCCAGACCCTTGTAGACGGTTTTGAAGGAGCCACGGCCCAGCTCGATATCGAACTTGAGAAAGCGGCCATCAAGTGAGGTTGCTACGGCCTTGAGGTCATCCTCGTCGTCCTCCTCTTCCTCGGGCTCTTCTCTCCGGGTGCGCCCGGGATCCGGCTTCGCCTCTGCAGTATCCGCCTCCTTCGTCTCAGCCTCCTCCTCCTTCCGAGGGCTGCCGTCGGGGGTCGGCGCAGAGGGAGCAGCTGCGGTGGCCGGGCTGGGGCCCTGTACATCCGCGGCCTCGGAGGCCGGGGTCGCAGGGATGCCGGGGGCGAAGAGTGGCGCGGCGGGCGCGGGGCGGCCAGCACCCCTGGCGCGCTCAGCTATGAGGCGGCGCGTCTTGCACAGCAGCAGCACACGGCGCTGCAGCGGTTGCGGGGGCTGAGCGCCCGGCGCCTCGGCCGCCTCCAGGCCTGGTGGCTCCTCCTGGTCCGACTCCACCACGCTGCGCCGCAGAAAGCGCTGGTGTACCGGCCGGGCCTCGCGCACCCGCGGCCCTGCCGCCGGCTCCGCCATGCCCGCGGCCGCACCAGCGCCGCGCCCGGTCTCCATCAGCGTCCCGGGGGCGTCTCGGCGGCCGCCATCGCCATCCATCTCTGGGGACAAGGACAAACAGGCCCTGCGTGAGCGCCGGATGGCCACACCTGCCCGCAGTCGTGGGAAGAGAGAGCACCCTGCCCGCCCGCCGGCCCGCAGGGGGAGGCCCGGGGCCCAGCTCGCGGTGTTCCTGGGGGACCCCGGGTGGGTGGTAGCCGGATTAAGAGGCCCCGTGGGGGAGGGGGGCCAGTCCGGGGGAAGGGCGCCCTGCTCCGTCGGGTCTCGCACAGCCGGGCGGCGGCTGCTCCACAAAGGATGCGGGGCCCAATAGTGCAGGAAGGGTGCGGGGAGGGGGCTGCGGCGGCGCGGCGCGCACACAAAGGCAGCCGGGGCGGGGGCGAGCCCAGCACTCACAGGGTGAGCAGGAGCCGTCCATGCCGCGGTCGGACTGGCGATGCGCTGCAAAGCGACGCCGCGTCGCTGTGGTAGGTATCTGGGTCGCGGGGTCGCGGGGTCGCGGCACGCCCCGCCTCCTCCCTTGGACGCGGGTTGCGAGCGCCGAGCTCCCGCGTGCTCTGGCTCCGCAGCTGTCCGCTCTCTGAGTCCCGCACCGGCTCCAACCCCTGCGAGTCCGAAGGCGGGGCTTCCGCTTACCCCGCCCTCAGCCAGCACAGCAAAGCTGGGCTGCCACGCCCACCTAGCTGCGGGCGGGCGCCGCCACCTGCGGACTCGGCTATCTTTGAGTATCTCGGCAGAGCTAGGCGGTTGGAAAGCGAGGGGCAAGATGGGAGTGGGTCCATGAAGCCGTAGTTGTTGCTGCTGTTAAGTGCCTTTGAGTCGCTTCCGACACATCGCCACCCTGTATAGGGCTTTCGAAGAGCGACTGGGGAGCTTGAACCGCATTTACTCGATTACTGCCACTTGGCTCCTCCAGGTACAAGTCTGCGTTTTAGCTCCTTCCCAGGTTCAAAGAGGAGAGGTCACTTGCTGAAGGCCACACGGCCAGGAGGGCGTGGGCCGCAGTGAGCGCTGAGAGAATTTACCCTGACTCGCGCCAGCACTGCCCTTGATCTACTCCTGACAGGGAGGAGTCAGCATCCTAGCTCCCCAAGGGGAGCAGGCCCTTCAGGACGCGGCTTTCCATTCCACTCCGCATTCTAGGTGGGTAGTGTACGGCAGTGGGCCTCATCAGTCCCGAGAGAAAGCAGCAGGCTCTCACTTCACTTGGCTGACCGCACCCTTCCTCAGAGCTCTGATAGGGCAGTCATGGCCTGATGCAGAGAATGGGCAGGCAGAATGTGAAGACTCAGATCTGGAGATCCCCCTACTCTCAGAGAGAAGGCCTGAGCTCCAGAGGCTTAAATCCCAGGCTAATCCAGACTGCAAAACTGTTTGAACTGCAAGGTCGGTGGTTCAAGCTCACCAGCGGCTCCTCGGAAACCCTGTACAGGGTCACTATGGGTCGGAACCGACTCGACGGCACTAAACAACAACAACAAAGCCTAACCAGGATTTGGAATATCCTGTTCTATTCATTTCACAAACAGGCCTCACCACAACCCTGGAGGGGAGTACTTGATCATCAAGCCCATTTGACAGCTGAGAAAACCCCACGACTCCAAAGGAAGAAATTGTTTCAACGCATAATGAGTGGCAGCTGGTGAGTTTGAACCACCAACCTTGAGGTCCATTGCTTATCCTACAGTGCCACAACAGGATTCCTACCTGTTCTAGGTCCCAGAGCTTCAAGGCTGGGGACAGAGCTTGGGTGCCTGTGGAGAGGTTTCTGGGATTCCCTTGGCCCACAGTGTTCTCCCCAACACGCCAGATGCCCCCTCTGCCATGGAGTCTTTCCTGATCTCTCCTTCTCCCTCTTTCCCAACTCATGTGAAATCTCACAGACAATCCCTGTCTGGGTCATCTGTGTACTTTACCTAGTGACTTTACTTCTGGCATGTGCCACTGTCTATTACTACTAATTTCTAAGCCCTACTCTATGCAAGGGAGTGCAGGGGCTCTATACGATAAACACTGGACTGTGAACAACAAGGCCGGCAGTTGGAGCACACCAGGCACTCCTGGGAAGAAAGATGAGGCTTTCTGCTTCCACAAAGATTTATAGCTTTGGAAACCCTATACAGGGCCACTATGAGTTCAAATTAACTACACAGCACTTAACAGCAACCACTCCATGCAAGGTACTAAGCTAACACTTCATAGCCACCAACCCCTTTGTAGGTCTATCTTCACATAAGGAAACTAAGGTATCAAGGGGTTAAGTCACTTGCCAGAAGCTGGCACAGGAAGTTGGCAAGGATATTATCATCTTAGTTCCCGACCCCCAAGCTGGCACACATCAGGAAGCTAGGAACCGTCAGAGACGAAGGGATGCCCGTGGCTGTTGGCCCCAGTCCCTGGCACAAAGTAGCTCATGTGACCATCATGATTTAAAGGGAAAATGTGCCGAGTCACCTGTTAATCAGCGCAGCAGACCTTTGTGAACTCTTGTTGTCTGCTGGTTGTAGAGTGCTGGAGTCAGTTGAAACTAACTCATGCAAATCTTTCCCTGTCTGGGTGTTTAGTGATGCCTCATTGTAGTTTCAAGTCAGCAATGCTGAGAATATTTACACATGACAAAAACTACACGTCAGAACTTTTCAACCAGAGAGTCAAGGGTTAAACATTGACCAGCACACCACAGTGTACTGTACAAAGGGCTAGATTTTTGGCACATGGCTGTTAATGTATATTACTTAACCCTTGCACCTACATTGTGAGACAGATGTTCAGTCCAAGGTTCAACTGTTTTGTCAAAAGGTCAGTGAAAGAACAAGCAGAATAGCAGGTACCAGCTCTGCCAGTCCAAGGAGGCACTAACAGATGGGCATTTGAGCTGGACCTCACAGGAAGTCTTCCAGGCAGAGGTGGAGAGTATATGAGGATCATTCTATCTTCTCAGTGGAGGCTAATGACCCCTCTTTGTCATCTTTGCTTCTTGTCATCTGCATGATCTTGGGCAAATTGCAACCCTAGTTGACTCTCAGTATCCCCACTTGCAGAACAGGCTTAGTGATCCTGACTTGTCTGTCCCAAAAGACTGCCAATTTCTCCCAGACTTGGTCAGTCCAGAAAGGGCCCTCTGAATCTGAAAGCCTCTCCATGACAAGGTGTTCAGGCCTGCCCATGGAAAACAAAGATAGGATGGAGCTAAGTATGTTCTAGGAGAGATACATACCAGTTGGCTTTGACAGGCCACATCTGGTAGCCTGTGGGCACTGTGCCTGCCTGGTGATAGAAAGGACAACTGACCTTATTCACAGGCTGCTGCCCACCCACAGTTCATAGATATACATAGAGCAGTTATGATTATACCTACTAATCAACAGTGTACTTGCCACATACCCAGGCCACATGGGCTTATTGGGGAGAGCCTGTCTCTGAGTGAGCATTATATGCTAAGTCAAGGGCCCTTATGGGTAATTTCTTGACAACAGTGTTTCTGACAGGGAGTCAACTTTTATTTGCTTCCTGTGACAGAGAGCTCTCTTTTTGGTGCTCCATGATCATTAAAGTCAAGAGCTAAGTGGCTAGTAGACAGGTTGCAGTCCTCTTTGCAAGGACTGGGCTCAGGAGCAGGTCCTGGGATGGAAAGAGGTGGGAAGCCTGAACAGATGAATGCTGACCTTTGGCAACTAGCTGGTTTTCGAATTCTGAGTCTTTATTTCCTTGTCTTTAAATGGAGAGAACCATCATTGTCTTTCTGCTTTGCTAAATTGTGTTCTATTCTCCTGAGCAAAGAGCTGCATCACATACTGCAAACAAGACAGCCTATCTATGTAATCCTGGGAACAACCTTTTCAAAGTCTGTTGGGTTACACAAAGTGAAACACGTGGTAAGACATGTGAAAGTCTTTATTAAGATTAGTAATTAAGTACAAATAAGCCCATGCTTACCTTGCTTACTGGATACTGTAGCCCGGTCAGGGACTGTAAATTTGAAGAGGATAAGCAGAATCTTTGATGTGGTGAAAAAATGTGAAATTTCCCACTGTAGATTAGTAAATAGGCAAAAGTAAGCCCTGCTTACCTTGCTTATAAAGTAATCGGACACTGGTGCTGCTGGTCCAAAGAATGAGGTCTTATCCCTCACACAGACAGCAATACAGAGGTGTTTGAGATTTTTTCCATCTAGAGTCCTTGCTGAAGGGTAGGGGGTGCCATGTTTGGAACGCATAGTCCTAAACTGGACCAGTCATCTCCTTAGCCCAGGAATGTCAGTCAGAGATCTTGAAATACTCATGTTGCTTTTGCTGCTAAGTACCTTCGAGTCAGTTCTGACTCATAGCATCCCTGTGGAGGGTCTCCAAGGAGCTGCTGGTGAGTTTGAACTACCAACCTTCTGGTTCAAACTGACCTTGCAGTCCAGTACTTTATCTCACAATGCCATACCAGGATAAGGGTGGGTACTTGGGAGCATGGTGGCTTTGTACTGTAAGCACTGGACTTCCTGCAAACCACAAGATTGGCAGTTCAGCACACCAGCTGCACCGCAGGAGAAAGATGAGGCTTTCTGCTTCCACAAAGATGTACAGCTTCGGAAACTCTATACAGGGTCACTATGAGTTGGAACTGATTCAATGGCACTTAACAACAACAACAACTTGTGGTCAGTTAGTGGTGGAACCCCAGAGAGAAGATCAAATTATACCTTGCTGCTGAAATAATAATATAATAGCAACAACAAATGAGCATGTGGATCAATCATACTCCTCAGGGACCTCAGCCTGAACATCTGTCCGAGCATCAGCCACACAGATGCCCACCTAGGGTGTCCCATGCACCAGCCTGAGGTACCCACTCCCCATGATGCTAGACTCTGATGATTCCCTACTTCCCTGTTTCCCAGACTGAGTGCTTACTGCTTCCTGTGTGCTAATAATCTCTGTGCTCAGCTTCCCAGTGTTTAGGTAACTACCTCTATATTAGATCCCCCTGTTGGACCTAACAAGCATGGTTTCCTTTTGCTAGCTGAGACCCTCCTCAATGCAACCTTGGCGTTCCTCTCTAACTCTAAACTTGATTCTCTTGTTGGAACTTGTTGATCTTCTTCATGGGCAGGAGTTGAGTGATGATGCTTCTTCCCAGCCTGCCCACTGCCCTCCCTGCACTACCACCTGGTGAGACTTCTGAACTGTGGTTTACCTTCTGGCTCTGAGGGGTCGCAATCCCATGTTCCCTATAGGGCTAAAATTTCTGTCTAGGCTCCCAGCCTTTATATGGGTGCAGCTGTGCAAACTAGATCCGCTCTTCTTGGAAGCATTTCATGATCAGAGCAAGAATTTTAGAAATATTTATACTCTTTAAACCATAAATTCCCCTTGGAAGAATCTACACTAATAAAATGACCAGTTATGCAGAAAGTGGCACGTAAAGATGCTCACTGAAGACGTATCTATAATAAGCGTTAGATATAACCTAAAAGTTCAGTAATTAGAAAGTGACTGTGAGAGAATTTGCTGGAAGCATCTGTGGAAGCTTTTAGCAGGCTAGGAAAGACTCAGTCCCTCTGCTGGCAGCTGAGGTGATTGGTCAGCATGGCTGACCATATTTAGTGGATGGCTCTACCTCTACCTTGAGGAAGAGCTGCAGAGCCCATCATGGAGAGAGCATCGCTGCCCAGCCAGTCCTCGTGTTTCCAAGTTCGCAGAGGGAATAGAGTCTCAGAGAGCATAAAGTTGTATTCATGGAGGGTCTGCAGGCTCAGCCATGGGAGCAGAGAGGGGCATGGGCACCAAGACAGCCACAGATCTGGGTACACATCCCATAGGTTTGGCTTGGATCTTCTGACCAGAGCTTACACTTACTGTCCAGGGCAGCTTATGACCCTGTTTAGCCTCTCCCTAAGGTCTAAAAGGGCTGAGGCTGGGTTATCCTCATAACTGGGGCCTCCCCTGCCCCAAGTGTCCAATTTGCCCTTGTTCGGTCTCTGTGCAGCTGGCAATGACACCAGACCTCCAGGGGCGCCACATCATCTCCATGTGAATACAAAAGAGGGTTTTCCCACTTAATTACATACTTGCCTGCCTTCTATTGTTGGTTTGGTTTTGTTTTTCCAGTTGGCCCACTCCAAATTGTGTGTGAGAGTCCCAGAAAGCTGAACCGTGATAATACCCACTCATTTGGAATGGAGATCTCTCTATATGGATGTAATTCATTTATCACATATCTGCTGGCCTCTGCATGCCAAATTCAGGACTCACACCAGAAAATGACCAGGTCAGGTAAATGTTAGAAGCCCAGGGAGGCATCAGCTGCCAGGGCAGCTAGGTGACAAAGAAAGGTTTCTTAGTTTCTAAGGGACCATTAGATATAAATATGTATAAAAGAATGATGAATTGAATCATCTAAAACTCCCCCTGACAAAAAGTACCACAAATGAAAAATCAGAAAAATAAAAATTACAACTCAAATGTCCCTATTTTCCAAAGGACTCCTACAAATCACCACCACTTGTCTGTCACTTTGTCTTACTGTGGTGGTCTGCATGTTGCTGTGGTGCTGGAAGGTATACCACTCATATTTTAAATACCAGCAGGGCCACCTATGGTGGACAGGTTTCAGTGGAGTTTCCAGACTAAGACAGTCTGGACTGTCAGTCTACTTCTGGGAATTACTGACCAGTAAAAGTACAGATAGCAGTGAAACATAGTGCTGGAAGATGAGCTCCCTCTCAGGCTGGTAGTACTCAAAATACAAGTGGAGAAAAACTGCCTCCTCAAAGTCGAGTTGACCTTAATGATATGGATAGAGTAAAGCTTTCAGGACTGTCATTTACTGATGTGACATGATATAAAATGAGAAAAAAAATCTGCAAATGGAACATAGAATATGCAAAGTATGAATCAAGAAAGGCTGGAAACTGTCAAAAAATAAAATGGAATGCTTGAAGATCAATATACTAGGCATTTATGAGATGAAATGCCTAACGTGGTATTGACCATTTTGAATCAGACAATCATATGGTCTACTATGCTGGGAATGAAAAACTGAAAAGGAATGGTGTTGCATTAATTGTCAAAATGAGCATTTTATGATCTTTCCTGAAGTGCAACACTGTTGGTGACAGAGAAAAAGAAGACCAGTTAATATGACTATTATTCCGTAGTGGTTACAAATCAGGCTGCGAACTGCAAGGTCAGCCGTTTGAAACTACCAGCTGTTCCGCGGGGGGAAAGGTGAGGCGTTCTGCTCCTGTAAAGATTTATAGCCTCGGAAACCCAGTACAGGGTTGCTATGAGTCGGAACCGACTTCACAGCACATAACCAACCAACCAAATGCCAAATAGGAAAACAATTTAAGATTTTTACCAACTTCTGCAGTCTGAAATTGATCAAACATGCATTCCATACATGTTTATGATTACTGATAATTGGAATGCAAAATTGAAAACAAAGAAGCAGCAGTGGAAAATAAGACTTTAGTATAGAAATGAGCCACCATTTGTCTGTCTGTTTGTCATATTGTAGTTGCTTGCAAGTTGCTGTGATACTGGAAGCTATGTCACCTGTATTTTAAATACCAGAAGGGTCCACCCATGGTGGACAGGTTTCAGCTGAGATTCCAGACTGACAGACTAGAAAGAAGGAGAGGGAGACTACTTCTGAATGGTTAGATAATGAAAACCTTCTGAATAATTGTGGAATACTGTCAAATAGCATCCGAACACTGAATATTGAAATATTATGAATAACATTAGAATATATAGATATAGATACTGTGCTGAAAGATGAGATCCTCAGGTTGGAAGGCAATCAAAATCAGACTGGGTAAGAGATACCTCCTCAAAGTAGAGTTGACCATAATGATATGAATGGAATAAAGCTTTTGGAACCTTCATTTGCTGATGGAGCACAAGTCAAAATGAGGAGAAACAGCAGTAAACATCCATTAAAATTGGAACATGAAATATAAAAAGTGTGAATCTAGGAAAATTGGAAGTTATAAACAATGAAATGGAATGTTAAAAGATCAGTATCATAGGTACTAGTGAGCTGATGTAGACTGGTATTGACCATTTTGAATCTGACAATCACATGTTTTACTATGCCAGGAATGACAAATTGAGTAATGGCATTAGATTCATCATAAAAATGAACATTTCAAGATGTATCTTGAAGTATAACACTGTCTGTGATAGGGTAGTATACATATTCCTACATGGCATACCAGTTAATAATACCACTATTTATACAAATTTTCTCACCAAGCAATAAAGCCAATGATAATGAAATTTAAGAATTCTACCATTTTCTTCCATCTGAAATTGTTCAAACATGTAATCAATATGTATTGGTAATCACTTGCATTTGAATGCAAAGGTTGGAAACAAAGAGGAAGGATAAGTAGTTGGAAAATATGGCTTTAGTGATAAACATTATGCTGGAGAAGGGAAATTCTTCAACATAATTAAGAACATATATACAAAAACAACAGACAACATCACTCTTAATGGAGAGAAACTGAAAGCCTTCCCTTTGTGAACAGGAACCAGACAAGGATGCCCTTTGTCACCACTCCTATTCAATATTGTCTTGAAAGTCTCAGCCAGGGCTATAAAGTAAGATAGGGAAATTAAAGACATCCAAATTGGCAAAGAGGAAGTAAAACTCTCTCTATTTACAGATGATATGATCCTATACATAGAAAACCCCAAGGACTCAGCAAAAAAGCTACTAGACCTCATTGGGAGATTCAGTAAAGTGGCAGGGTACAAGATCAACGTGCAAAAATCAGTTGGATTCCTCTATAATAATGATAGCACTGAAAAGGAAATTAGGAAAGCAATACCATTTACAATAGCTACCCTAAGGATGAAATATTTAGGCATAAATGTAACCAGAGAAACAAAGGACCTATACAAAGAAAACTACAAAACACTGCTACAAGAAACCAAAAGAGACTTACAAAAATGGAAAAATATACCATGCTCCTCGATAAGAAGACTTAACATTGTGGAAATGTCAATACTGCCCAAAGAAATTTACACATATAATACAATCCCAATCCAGATTCCAACAACATTCTTCAAACAGATGGAAAAAAACACTTACATACTTTATATGGAAATGAAAGAGATCCAGGATAATCAAATCATTGCTTAGGAAGAAGAAAGTTGGAAGCCTCTCACTCCCTAATTTCAAATTTTACTACATGGTTACAGTGGTCAAAACAGCCTGGTACTGGTACAATGAAAGATACATAGATAAATGACTACCCAACATTGTGAAAATTGCACAAACAAAAGACAAAAAAGATGATTGGAACATACTAAAAATTAAACACTTATATGCATCAAAAGACTTCATCCAAAGAGGGAAAAGACAGTCCTCAGAATGGGAAAAAATCTTTTGCAACAACGTATCAGACAAGGGGCTAATCTCTAAAATCTGTAGGAAACTACAACACCTTGACAAGAAAAA
>NW_006408887.1:267423-268743 GCF_000296735.1 Chrysochloris asiatica | reverse complement strand
CCAAGATGGTGGCTCTGGGAGCAGCTGAGCATCTTGAATTAGAAAGAAATGGATTTCTTGTTTCTGCTACAAATTTCCCTAGCTGTAAACCTTCTGAGCTTCTAAATATTCCTTGACATGTGGTTCAGAGTTCTATCACCATACCCTGAGCTTGCTTGGTCCAGTATTCTGTGTTGGTGCTGACGGAGCTCCTTACTGCACGTCTACCTGATCTGCCATCTTGTTGAGGCTCTCTCTGAATGGGTAAAAGAGGGGAAATAATGTTAAGATGCTTAACTGTTTTATGAATCCTGATTTCTTTTGCCTACTATTGTAAAATAAACACTTGCAAGGGAGAGAAAGGAATAACCACATACATGATTATAGACAGCTTGTAAGTCCATGTTTAGCCTATAACTGATTGGAATACCTAAAAGGGGTGCTAGAACTTGCCCAGTGAAAGAGACTTCCTGTGGTTTCTCTGGAACCTTTGTAGTGCATAAAACCTTAGGTGGAATCCTGATCCCCATCCAGAATCTTCTGAGGTAGAAAATTTCCACTTGAAAAGACAAGCAGACCAGCCTGGAACAGCTAGAGGAACCAAAGATACTTATTGAAAGAAAGACTAGCAGGAAAAATCAAAAACAAAAATAGCAGTCTGATCAACAACTACCATAAGAACAAGCAAGTTGTCTGCAGGGAAGCCATCAAGGCAAGTAATCAAGTCCCTTCAGGGCAAACCCCCTTACAAGACTGAAACTCAAAAGAAATTCACAAGCAGGCATGTAATTTTGCTGGCAATCACTGTTGGTCTACTGAGGAGGGGAAATGCGGGGAAAGCCACAATGAAGGTGTGGGCTGAGTCTGACCACATTCAGTATACTCTTGTCAACCTGGAGTATGGTGAGACCTGGGGACTCCTGAGCCAATGAACAAGGACATAGCTACAGAGGGCTAGAGCAGAGAGTGAAGCATCCAGCTGATATGAAGTGAGGGGAGATGCACAAGAATGCCCATACTTGCAGATAGTGCCCATTTAACCTAGCTTTAATGGCAGGATGATCAGAACTTGACTAGAAGAAGAAAGAAAAGAAGAAGGAAAAAAAAATTTTTTTTTCTTTTTTTGATAAAGAAAATAAGTGTAATTTGCTACAATTTGATTAACTTGACCAATACTTACAGATGTAGTAGTTTCAAATACCAACCAAGAGGGAAGGAATCTTCATAGCAAGGAGCATTCTCATCCCCTCTATACACAGGGTTGATAGGGATGGGCAACTTAGACATTGGCTACCCAGAAGAGTTGTGAGATGACATCAAGAACATCATACATGAAGAAAG
>NW_006408887.1:264814-265403 GCF_000296735.1 Chrysochloris asiatica | reverse complement strand
TTTTCAAGAGGGAGTTTAGTTTTTGAGGGTGGGGGGAAGGTAGAATATTCACTGAGCGGTTTTCAACCTGTTTAGTTGGGGCTGGTGAAAGACAATGTGGATAAGATTTTTGTGGTTCAATAGTGAGTGATTGTTATCATGACTGATTGCAACTGTTGCAACTGTAAAGGTAGATGTTTTGTAGCAAAAGAGGGGAATGGTTGATCTTGCAGTTCAGGAGAGGAGGACCCTGGGACCATAAAGGGAGAAGAGTGAGAGCAGAGTGTGGGACCCTATTCAGAGAAACAGTAACACCAGAAATGGAGGCAGAGATGATGACGTGGAGAGATGGAACAGCTGGGAACTCTAGACTCATGGAGGGAAAGGGACTATGTGCTGGCAGCCAGTGGGTGGTGGGGCAGGCTTGCAGGGTATGTCTTTTGGGTGTTTGAATGATTGCATATTCCTGAGTGTTTTGGTGTACATCCAAACACACACGCACACAAAGCAAATGCTGTTGAATGCATGGAGGTGATTGTAATCATTGCAATGAAATGAAATACGATACGATGAGTGTAAAACTGATGTTCTCCCAGGTAAACTGTCACTC
>NW_006408887.1:260910-262974 GCF_000296735.1 Chrysochloris asiatica | reverse complement strand
TGGGAATATCCCACCTCAGCAGGTTCTAAGTGAGGCTCAGAATTCCACCTAAGGCCCCATACTCCACAAAGGCTTAACAAAAAGCCTGTTTCTTGGGGCAAATTCTAATTCCTCTTTCAGTTAATCCAATCAGTTATAGGCTAAAGATGGGCTTACAAACTTTCTGTAATATTTCCCAATATTTCTTTCTATCCCACTTAAATGTCTATTTTACAGTAGAAGGCAGGGGGAACCAATAGGCACAAGATGGTCAAGCACCTTGACATTAATTCCCCTCCTTTACGCATCCTGACTGTGTCTGGATCCTAGTATCACAGACCCTGTTGTTCAAAGGTTGTATATACATTGCTATTTACCTCTATCTCATCTAACCCATGTATACCTCTGTAAGTCTACCCCATCTTCCTTGTCTACCTCATCCCCCTTCTTGTATATTGCCCTAACCCTCCTTGTTTATTGATCTCCCTGTCACCCAAGCTATCATATGTCTTCCCCCTAATCCATAAAGTACCCATCTCCCACCCTGGAAGTCATCAAATAATTTTTCTTTAAGATTGGAAATCTTTTCTTAAGCTTTTACAGTAATGGCCTTTTGCCATTTTTGTGCCTAAGTTTGTCCTTTTGTGCCTGACTAATTTTAATCAACTTAATGTCCTCAAGGTTCATCCATGTTATGAGGTGTTTTCACAGCTTCATTGTCATTCTTCAAGGTAGCATAGTATTCCATTGTGTGTATGTGCCAAAGTTTGTTTATCCATTCTTCCATTGATGGGCACTTAGGCTGTCTTTGTCTTTTTGCTATTGTGATAGTGCTGTAATGAACATTGGTGTGCATATATCTACTCGTGTTCTAGTTCATATTTCATATATACCAAGTACAAGAATTGCTGAATCATAAGATATTTCTATTTCAACTTTCTGAGGAATCACCATACTCTTTTTCATAGTGGTTGAACCATTTTACAGTCCCACCAGCAATGTAGGAGCATACCAGTCTTTCTACACCCTCATCAGCATTTGTTGTTCTCTGTTTTGTTTTGGTTTTTTAAAATTTTCTCTGTTAATGCTGTTGTAAGATCATATCTCTTTGTTGTTTTGATTTGCATCTGTGAATATTACTTCATAAGAATTGTGAACATTTCTTCATAAGTTTGTTGGTTACCTGAATGTCTTCTTTGGTGAAGTATCTGTTCATGTCCTGTGCCCATTTTTAAATTGGGTTATTTGTCATTTTCTTGTAGAAGTGTTGTATTTTTCTATAAATTTTAGAGATTAGTCCCTTGTCTGATAAGTTGTTGCAATTTTTTTTCCCCATTCTGTGGGATCCCTTTTTACTCATTTGGTGAAATTTTTGGGTGCACATAATTTCTATTTTTTAGTATGTTCCAGTCATCTATTTTGTCTTCTACTGTTTATGTGTTATATTGATAGGCTATGAGCTCTGGTAGCGTAGTGGTTACAAATCAGGCTGCAAGCCGCAAGGTCAGCAGTTCAAAACTACCAGCTGTTCCATGGAAGAAAGATGAGGCTTTCTGCTCCCATAAAGATTTACAGCCTCGGAAACCCTGTGTAGGGTCGCTATGAGTCGGAACCGACTCCACGGCCCCAAACAACCATATATTAGAGCCATTAAGTTTGTCCCTATTTTTTCATTGATGATCTTATAGCTCTGGGATTTATATTTAGGTCTTTAGTCCATGTTGAGTCAATTTTTATATACACTGAGAGATATGGGTCTTGTTTCATTTTTTACAAATCAATGTCCAATTTTGCCAGCATTATATGTTGAAGTGATTTTCTCTTGCCCATTTAATGTATTTTGGCCCTTTGGCAAATATCATTTGACTGCCTGTGGATAGATTTACTTCTGGGTTTTCAATTCTGCTCTATTGATCCATAGATCAATCTTTGTACCAATACCAGACTGTTTTGACCACTATGGTCATGTAGTACATTTTGAAATCAGGGAGTGAGAGGTTTCCAACTTTGTTCTTCTTCTTTAGCAGTGCTTTGCTTATCCGAAACCTCTTTCCCCTCCATATAAAGGTGGTGATCATTTTTGCC
>NW_006408887.1:257117-260110 GCF_000296735.1 Chrysochloris asiatica | reverse complement strand
TGGTTCTTCTTTTTTATTTATTTAGTGGATTACTTTGTTTTCTACTATTGATTCATGCTTGCATGAATTATTTTTTCTTGATATGTTGCTAAATTCTATTGTCTAGGATTTTGTTGAGAATTATTACATCTGTGTTCATGAGGGATATTGGTCTATAATTTTCTTTCTTATGATGTTCTCCCCTGGTTTTGTATGGGGATTATATTAGCTTCAAAAAAATGTATGAGGATGTTTTTCATCCTTTTTTATAGTCTGGAATAGTTTCAGTACAATTGGTGGCATCTATTCTCTGAATGTTTCACCAGTAAAGCCATCTGGACCTGGGCTTTTTTTGGTTGGGAGTTTTCTTGATGGCCTGATTAATTTTTTCTTTTATTACAAGTTTATTCAAGTTTCTACTTTCACACTGTGAAAATTTAGGTAAGTTCTATGGGCAAAATATTGACTGATGCAGAAAGCCTCAGAAGATGGAAAAAATACACAGAGTCACTGTACCAAAAAGAAATGGTTGATATTCAACCATTTCAGTAGGTAGCATATGATCCAGAGCCCATGGTGCTGAAAGAAGAAGTCCAAGTTGCACTGAAGGCATTGACAAATAACAAGGCTCTGGGAATTGATGGAATGTAAATTGAATATTTCAGCAAATTGATGCCAAGAAATTTGGAGGACAACTATTGGCCAACTGATTGGTAGAGATTCATTTTTGTGCCCATTCTGGAGAGAGGTGTTCCAACAGAATGTAGAAACCATCTGACAATATCATTAATATAACATGCCAGGTAAAATTTTACTAAAGAAACTTCAAAAACAACTGCAACAATACATTGACAGGGAATTGCCAGAGGTTTAAGCAGATTTAGATGAGGATATGGAATGAGAGTTGCCCCTCAATGTAAAGAAAACAAAAATCCTCACCACTGAACCAATAAATAACATCATGACAAATGGAAAAAAAGATAGAAGCTGTCAAAGACTTCATTTTGCTTGGATCCACAATCAACACTCATAGAAGCCACCATTAAGAAATCAAATGACATATTGCATTAGGCAAACGTACTGCACTAGACCTTTTTAAAGTATTCAAGAGCAAATATGTCAATTTGAGGACTAAGGTGTGTCTGACCCAAGCCATGGTATTTCCAATAACCTCATATGTGTGTGAAAGTTGGACAATGAATAAGAAAGATCATAGAAGAATTGATGTGTTTGAGTTATGGTGTTGAAGGAGCATATTAAAAGTACTATAGACTGCCAGAAGAGCAAATAAATCTGTGTTGGAAGAAGTACAGCCAGAATGATCCTTAGAAGCTAGGATGGCATACTTTGGACATAATGTCATGAGGGACCAGTCCCTGGAAAAGGACTTGATAAAGTGGAGGGTCAACGAAAAAGAGGAAGACACCAATGAGATGAATTGGTACAATGGCAGCATCAGCAATGGACTGAAGCATAACAATGATTGTGCAGTTGGCATTGGGCAGGGAAGTGTTTCATTCTTTTGTACATAAGGTTGCTATGAGTTGAAACCAACTCAGCAGCACCTAACAAAAACAACAACCATAGAAATAATGCCAGAGATAGCATGATAGAATTTTGGGAAACCTATGATTAAATCATTTAGATATCTTTTTCAACAACACAAATAGTGACTATACATATGGACCATGCTGGGTGGAACACACAGGAAGAAAATCAACTACATCTGTGGAAAGAGAAGCTCAATATCATCAGTCAGAATAAGGTCAGGGGCCAACTGCAGAACAGATCTTTTGCTCTTAAGCAAGTTTGAGTTGAAGCTGAACCTCAGAAAACAAATTCACGAGAGCCAAATATTGACCTTTAGTATATCCTACCTGAAACTGGAGACCATCTCACGAATAGACTTGATTCACTGAATACTAATAAACAAATACCAGACAAGTTTTGGGATAATATCAAGGACATCATGCATGAAGAAAGCAAAAACTCATTTAAAAACAGTAAAGAAATAAAAGACAAAATTGGATGTCAGAAGAGACTATGAAACTTGCTCTTGAGTAATTAAAGTAATGGGTGAAGTAAAAGAACTGAGCAGAAGATATCAAAGGACATCTAGGGAAGATGAAGTATTATGAGCTGTACAAAGACTTAGAGTTAGAAAACCAAAAGGTAAAAACTTGCTGAGAATTTCTCAGGCTGAAATATCTGAAGAAGAAATTCAAGTCTCAAATTCTATCACTGAAGTGTAAAATTTTGACTGTGTGGTTAGTTCTTCTTCAAGGGGACCTGACCTTCCCTTCTTTTAAAGACTCGTAGATCTGTAAACTGTTTCAAGTCTGAGAATTGATTGAGAGACTGTGACTCTCTATTCCAGACATTCTAGTTAGACTACTGTTCACTTGACCTTGAATTCAACTGCATGTACATATCAAGTAAATATTTAGTAGGTTTCCCATCTATTTTACTCCTGATGACACCCTACCTACGTTGCCAACATCATAAATCCACATGAGTCAAACTATTCTGATTACTGCTTTGACTCTGCTGTCTATTATAGTAACTACACCCACCTTGTGTTTGTTGATTAAGTGCTGCCAGTTGGCTTATACCACCATGGTTTAAGGTCTATTGTACTTATGTATCTTAATTCAATTAGAGTGGTTTCCACTGTTAAATCTGGCATATAAAATAACAATCACAGCAGTTTTCAAGGGTGCTGGTGCTCCCTTAACAAGTTTGTTCCTCACTGTTATGGTAAAAGGTGAGTCCTTTGGGCACTCCATGTGTGGGTCTTTGGGTCTATCCTGATAAATTCACTCTAACATGCCAATTTCTCAAAGCTTTTGGATTCCTTTCTGTCAGGGACCTGCCTCGGCAGGGGAGTTTGGTTCACGAAGTAGGGAGATCTGGCAGCAACTGAGACAGAAAAAGAGTACACACAAAGATGCAACGAGAGAGACAAAGAGACACCCCGAAACTAGAGTGGATGCAAAACTGGCGGGCAGACCCTG
>NW_006408887.1:254930-256332 GCF_000296735.1 Chrysochloris asiatica | reverse complement strand
TCAGAAGCTACAATTACTGGAGTTCAAAGCATAGAATGAATAATAGGACCAAAGAAAATTATACAGAGCTAGCCCAACAGTGTGTTCGTAAAAGCCAATGAACCTGGGACGTCCGGAGGTTACTCCCTTGGGCCCTCAGGGTCCCTGGCTAGCCATCCTGAGTGGGGCCATCGTGTAGGATTTTCGTCCATGACACAGGGCCTCAACATCTCAGTGATTGCAGTCTCCAACACCTTTCTCTATAGCATACCAAATTAAGTTTGGTACTTCAACTTGATATATTATAACCACTATGCAATTCAGGCTTCAGTTGTTGCTAAGTGCCATGGAGTCAGTTCCAACTCATAACAACCATGTATAGGATTTCCAAGAAGTCATTGGTGGGTTTGAACAACCAGCCTTGCAGTTACTGGTATGCTGCTTATCCTACAGTACCACCAGACTCCAGGCTTCACAGAGCAAACTAAATAAACGATTAGATCCTTTTATAACCTTTGGAGCTGAAACATAAAATGAAGAATCTGTGCTTAATGGGCCCATTTCAATAAACTCAGACTGATCGAATTTATGTTCTTTACACAATTATCCCATATGCTTAATAGCCATTCCCACACATAGTCCCCAGGTTTCTCTTTGTATATATTACAAAATGCAGGCAGTTATTTTAGAGTGTAGTGTACTTCTTGCATCACAATTTGTACTTCACCTTTTGAGGCTCACCGGGAGCTAGATCGAGTTATAAGTCTAGAAGAAATCATTGGTGGAGGCATTCCTGGGAACATTCAGCAATGTCTTGCAAGACATCTGCCCCAGGAAAGTCTCAATGTTTCAGACTCCATCTTAGCAACCACAGTTGGGTTAATCTCATCAAATGTGGGCAGAGGGAATAATCATTTTACTGATAATGGATCAGCAAAGATGGAGTAATCTCTTCATCTGGGAGTGATAGTGCTGTCTACAAGAGTGATTCAATGGAATTTAGGGGCCCATTGTCCCCAGCTTGCTGATTATCTGCTCTTATGTCCCCATTCCAAGTTTCAGGATCCCATTTCTTCCAAATCAATGCCCTCACTTTAATATCAGACATGATTCAAGATTGGGATTTCAGGTAGCAGTTGGGGACCTGGTTGGCAAGCAGTGTGAGGAGGGCTGGGGACTCTTGGACCCAGAGTCAGTGGCGTGGCCTCGGAGGACTCGAGAGGAGAGCGGAGCTACCGGCTGACGGGAAGAAAGGACATATGCACAGGAGTGCCCACACTTGCAGATGATACCCACGTGACCTGGACCGGATGACTGGATGATCGGAGCTTAACCAGGAGAGGAAAGAAAGTGGTGGGGGGGGAGGAGTGAGCTGATACAGTCTGATGAACTTGACCTATACCTATGGAGCAGCGACTCAAAA
>NW_006408887.1:248696-253553 GCF_000296735.1 Chrysochloris asiatica | reverse complement strand
TATGTATACAGAGAGGAAGATTTATATCAAGGAATGACTCACACACTTGTAGACGTGGGCAGGTCCCAAGACCGTGGGTCAGATATCAAGCTGAAAGCTTCTCCTGACTTACATATCTTCAGGAGCTAATGAACTCAAGATAGGCAGGTTGGGTGGCAAATGTTGGCTGCATAGGCAAATTAATCAAGGTCACCAAGTAAGATGGCTGGCTACACATGGTTTGGCAGGCTTTCAGGATTGGCAGGCAATACAGCAGGTCTCTGGCTCAAGTCCAAAGAACTGGAGGTCAGATGATAAGCCAGATGCAGGATCCAGATCCAGCAAATGGCAAGCAAGTTTTGTCCAAGTCTTCCCATTTTTGCAATATTATCCATAATTTGTTTTGATTCACACAACTGAATGCCCCATCATTCTGGTATTCTCTGCTTTCAGCCATGATCGGTCTGACATTAACAATGATATCCCACATCATTTTCTAAATCTGACTTGGATTTATTGCATATCCCTGTCTAAGTACTGCCGCAACCATTTTAAAATTGTTTTTGTTAAGTGCCGGTGAGTCAGTTCCAACTCATAATGAGCCTGTATATGGCCACATGCCTGAGGAAACTTCCTTTCAATTGATTAGTTACTTATATCAGATCTTATCATGGGTGACTACTATGCCTTAAATGACAAAACACTGAGAGTCCTAGCCCAATCAAGTTGACACAAACCATTTCAGTCTGTAGCATATTATCAAAAATCAATAGTATGGAAGGAAGAAGTACAAGCTACACTGAAGGCTCTAGGAACAAAATAAGTCTCCAGGAATTAGAAGAATATCAATTAAGATATTTAAACAAACAAATGCATTGCTAGAAAGGCTCACTCACATATGCCAAGAAATTTGGAAGAATTACTTGATCAACTGACTGAAAGATATATTTATATATACATGTCCATTTCAAAGAAATATGCAACAGAATGCAGAAATTATGAAACAATTTCTTAAATATCACACAGTAGAATTTTTATGAAGATAATTTTTAAATGGGCAGTACAGTGGCTACACTGGACTGTTAACTACAAGGTCAGCAATTTGAGCCCATCAGCTGCTCCATGAGAGAAAGATGAGGCTTTCTGCTCCTGTAAATATTTACGGCCTCGGAAATCCTATACAGGGTCACTGTGTGTTGGAACTGATTCAACGGCATTTAAAAACAATTCAAAATTGCTTACAACAGTACTTAGACAGGGATCTGCAATAAATTCAAGCCAGATTCAGAAGAAGATGTGGGATATCATTGCTGATATTAAATAGATCTTTGCTGAAAGCAAGATGGGGCATTCAGTTGTGTGGATCATAACAAATTATAGATAACATTGCAAAGAATGGAAATTCCAGAACACTGAATTGTGCTCATGAAGAATTTCTACATAGACTAAGAGACAGGTGTTCAAACAGAACAAGGGAATTTTGAATGGCTTAAAATCTGGCAAGGTATGTATCAGGATTATATCCTTTCACCATATTTATTCAATCTGTATGCTTGGCAAATAATCTGAGGTGGACTATATGAAGAAAAAGTGTAGCATCAGCATTGTAGGAAGACTCATTAACAACCTGTTATATGCAGATGACACAACCTTGCTTGCCGAAATCAAAGAAGACTGAACGTCTTACTGATGAAGATGAAGACTACAGCCTTTAGTATGGATTACACCTCAATGTAAAATAAACAAAAATCTTCACAATTAGGCCAATCAAGCAAATGCATGATAAATGAGGAAATATTGTAGTTGCCAATGATTTCATTTTGGTTGGATCCACAGTCAATGCCCATGGAAGCAACAGTCAGGAAATCAAACGGCGTATTGCTCTGCTGCAAAAGATCTCTTTAAAGTGGCTGGATAGTGAATAAGGAGGGCCAAAGAAGAATTGATACATTTGAATTATGGTGTTGGCAAAGGATATTGAATATGTCACAGACTACCAGAAGAAGAACGACATAAAATCTGTTCTGGAAGAACTACTACTTGAATTGAAGATGGTGAGACTTTGTGTCACTTTGGAAACATTATTAGAAGGGACCATTCTTGAAGAAGGACATCATCCTTGGTAAAGTAATGGCTTAGAGGAAAAAGAAAGACCCTCAATTAAGATGAAGTGACACAGTGGCTGCAATAATAGACTTAAAAACAGCAAAAATTGTGAGGATGACACAAGCAGCATTTTGTTCTGTTGTACATAGAGTCACTATGAATTGGAAAAGACTCCACAGAACGTAACAACAACTTTGTTGGTCTGCTTACCTCAAGGTCAGCAGTTCAACCCTACCAGCAGCTACTCGGAAACCCTGGTTGTTAAGTGCCATGAAGTCAGTTCCAACTCAGAGTGACCCAATATAGGGTTTCCAATTGGTGGGTTGAACTGCTGACCTTGAAGTTAGCAGTCCAGTGTTTATTCTACAGTGCTTAAACATATGGAAAACTACAATTGACTGGTCGTGGTGTGCCATGGAGTCAGTTCTGACTCATAGTGACCCTGTATAGGTTTTTGATGCTGTAAATCTTTATGGGAGAAGAAAGCTTCACCTTTCTCCCATGAAATGGCTGGTAGTTTTGAATTGTTGACCTTGGGGTTAGCAGCCCAACTTGTAACCACTACACTACCAGAGCTCTTAAACCATAAGATGAGTATCACAGAAGCTCTTCCACCTAAGAGGTTGATAAATCAGGAAGGTTGGCTGTGGCTATGGAGAGTCAACTCTCATAGGGGGCTGTTGGGATAGTGATTGGTTATCAAGATGGTGAAAATTACAAATGCCCATTTAACTCAGCAGCTCTATTTCTAAAATTTCTCAGAGGGGTGTATGTACCCCGTGTACTTGTCCCATCAGAAGACCTTTCCATTTTTATACTTAATGACTATATTTTACTGTAACTTGTTTTCCTTTATTTTATAGATAGGACTTAGGTTGTAGCGACCTTGTATAGGGTTGCTAAGGAGTGGCAGGTGGGGTTGAACTGCTGATATTGAGGTTAAGAGTTTAGTGCTTATCCTACATACCACACCAGTTCTCCAATTATGTAAATTGGGGTATATAATCTACATAGATAATTCCTTAAAAATAACAGAATATGGAGCGTAACTATGGACTGTAACAAAATAAGGACTCCTGGTGTGGTTCTGTAGGATAAGCACTGGACTGCAAACCACAAGGCCAACAGTTCAAACCCACCAGCTATTCCTCAGAAACAATATTCAGGATCACTATGAGTCGAAATCAACTCAGTGGCACTTCACAGCAACATAACAGAGTATCATGCTCTATAGAAGTGCTGGTGGCACTAAGGATAAACACTGGACTGCTAGCCACAAGGTCAGCAGTTCAAACTCACCAGCTATTCCATGGGAGAAAGATGAGACTTCCTGTTCCCATAAATATTTATAACCTCAGAAACTTTACACAGCACCACTATGAGTCAGAACTGACTTAGCAGCACCTACCAACAACAACATGATGCTCTATGATGAGAGGATTGTCACGGATTGGTTGCAGTGCTCAGTCTCTGAGAGTTACTATGGAAAAGGGTCAGATAGTGGTCCATTTATGGAGTGATAAGCCTGCCCTAAGCAACTTCCCTGCTTGCTCTCTGAATGACTCCTGGATCCCCATCTACAGGGCAGTGACCTAGGCTGGAGGGAGAGGCCCTGGTCTGCAGGCTCACAACCAGCCCGTGCTGGACATCTCAGACCTTCAGTTTCCTCATGGTAGATGATTCTTTAAGGAGTAGGTGAGGTGGGCCTGGGTGCTTCCTCTTGCTTTCGACCCCCTTCTTCCTGCCTATATCTCCTGCTCCCTTCTTCCTCTTACCTCCCCAGAATTTTCTTACCCAGGGACACCATGTGTCATGTGGACCACAGTAAGGCCTCAAAAATAAGGATAGCTTTCCTGCCACCCATACCTGATGGCCTACCCTGGATGTGCCATTTTGTGATGTATTCCTCCTAACAATCTACAAGGTCAAGACTTTAGCCCATGAAGACATGCTGACTTAAACTAGTCACATGTCCAATGATAATGCCACAGGTTGCCACTTGGGAAACAGAGACCACCATAGGGCCCTACCAGGTGACTTGCCTCCTTAGACCTGACCTGCATGTGGGAGGTTGCAACAAGAGTGGGACTGCTTAAGAACAAACAAGATTGCAGATCGAGTGGAAGTGCAATGAGGAGCTCCATCAGCAACAATACAGATTACTGGACCAAGTAGGCTCAGGAAATGGTGCCAGAGCACTGAACCACATATAAAGGAATATTTAGAAGGTTGGAAGGCTTACAGCTTGTGCAATTTGTAGCAGAAGCAAGAAATCCATTGCTTTCTAATTCAAGATGCTCAGCTGCTCTGGGAGCCACTATCTTGGGCAAGACCAAGCGGGGGAAGGATCAGAGCAGCTACAGATGCCTGACAGAACTGCAGAGATAAAAGTGTGGATATTCTCTCTTTTTTCAGTATCTGTTCATTGGTCTCTTGCTGTCTGTGCACCTCCATTCTGGTGACTAGAGGGGGTGCCTGAGCAAGTGGACACCTCACCTCCACTCCCAGAGGGTTCTACTATGCATGCACACAGATCTTGAAATTTAAAGTGACAGCTTCCACTTAAAACCAAACAGAAGTGCAAAATGACCACAGCTAGCCCTGAACAGTTTATCACTAGGAAAAATACCTGAATGGGGATTGTGGACTAAAAAGGAAATAGGCTGAAAATTAAATCCTGAGTTACATCACAATGACCAACAGTGGCATCTTGAAATTTCTCAGGAAGAAGAGTGAAAAGGGAAGCTCATCTCCTGATCACATCTACCTGAA
>NW_006408887.1:247842-248386 GCF_000296735.1 Chrysochloris asiatica | reverse complement strand
CCTAAAAGACAATCACCAAGACATATAATAATCAAGCTCTCCAAAATCAAAGATAAGGACAGAATCCTGAAAGCAGCTAAGGAAAAGAGAAGTGTCACATACAAAGTAAAGCAAATCAGATTCAGTTCGGATCTCTCAACAGAAACCATGCAGGCAAGAAGGGAGACATATATAAAACCCCGAAAGAAAAAAACTATCACCCAAGATTCCTCTACCCAGCAAAGCTGTCAATCAAATATGATGGTGAAATCAATCATTCCAGGACAAACAGAAACTAAGGGATTTTGCCAAAGGCAACCCTGCTATGAAAAACATCCTAAAGGAAGTTCTGTGAACTGAGAAACAAAAGAACAGACAACAACCAGAGAATGATGTACGTGGCAAGCATCATTCTAAACTCAATCGACAAACAGAAGAGTCAAGAACAGAATAAAATGTTAAGAACAGAAGATCTGGGAGGTCAGTCTATGATCAAAACAATTACAATGTGAAAGAAGGTAAACACAGAGGAACAGAGATCCAGGTAGTGGGAAGGTCAGGTAGA
>NW_006408887.1:237844-244905 GCF_000296735.1 Chrysochloris asiatica | reverse complement strand
TACTACAAGAATAAGCAAGCTGTTTCCCAGGAAGCCATCAAGACAAGCAATCAAATTCCTTCAGGACAAACTCCCCTCTAAGACTGAAATTCAAAGGGAACACACAAACAGTCATGTAAGCTTGTTGGCGACCACATTTTACTGGTGAGTAGAAGAGAGGTTAAGGCAACAGTGAAGAAATGGTCTGAGTTCAACCACATTCCATAGACTCCATTTGATCTGGAGATGAGAGAGAAAAGAGGAAGGGCTGGTTGGTCCAAAGTGTGGTGAGACTGGGAACACTTGAGCCCATGGACAAGGAAATAGCCACAAAGGGCTAGAGCTGATAGTGAAGCATCCAGCTGATATGAAGTGAGGGGGGGATGCAAAAGAACTTCCAAACTTGCAGACAGTATCCATTCGACCTAGCCTTGTTGGCTTGATAATCAGAACTCAAGTAGAGGAGCATTACAAAAAAAAATTTTTTTTTTTTCAAATTGCTACAATTTGATGAACCTGACCTATACTCATGGAGGTAGTTACTCTAAATAACAACAGAGAAGGAAGGAGTCTTCACATCAAATATCAATACTATCCCCTCTGTACACAGGGTAGATAGGGATAGGCAACTTAGACATTGGCTACCTAAAATGAGGGGGCGATAAAGGCACAAAGTGACTGGCTTACAAGGTTTCAAGAGGGAGTTTAGGTTAAGAGTATGGGAGAAAGAAAGAGTCCCCACTGAGTAGATTTCATCTTGTCTAGATGGGTCTGGTGAAAAGAGATGGTGAAATAAGATTCGTATTATTCAATAGTGACTGTTATCATGACTAATTGTGACTGTCACATTTGTAAAAGTAGAAGTTTTGTAACAAAAACAGGAGATGGTTAATCTCACAGTCTATAAACAGAGAACCCTAGGCCTATCAAGGGAGAAGTACACAAGCAGAATGCAGAACCTTATCTAGAGAAGCAGCAATGCCAGAGATGGAGGCAGAGATGGGGACATAGAGAGGGAGAGCTGTTGAGGACTCTAGATTCATGGGAAGAGAGGGACTAAGGGCTGGTGGCCAGGAGGCAAACTTGCAGAAGGTGCCCTTTGGAAGTATAAATTATTATATATGCCTGAGTGTTGTGTTTTTTTTAAAAGCTAAAGTGGATAGAAAGAAAGACTGTTAACTGATGGTACATGGAGGGGATTATAATCATTGTAATGAAACAAGGTGTATGATTTGTTGAATGTAAAACTGATGATCTGCCCTGTAAACTTTCACTCAATCCAGAATAAAAACCTTAACAACAACAACAAAGATTTGTTGAATATAATTAAAAAAAAAAAAAAAATGAATGAGACTACTTAAGGTGCTCCACCCAGTGGGCAAAGTAGTCCTGTGATTCCTCAGAGGGTGATTCCCCCAACATTCTATGTTGCTAGCCCTCAGAGTATTAGGGACAGGTTGAGTTTTGTTTTCCTAAACTATTTTTTGAAACCTGCAAGAAAAGTAGTAAGAATCCTACAATGAACTTTGTATACTCCTTATATAGATGTATTAATTGTTAATATTTTTGCCACATTTGTATTTTTCCTTGCTTGCTTTCTACACACACACACATACACACACTCTTTTTATCATGGATTATTACTATTATAGCTTTTGAGTGTTTGAGCCTTATGTCCCTTATGTTCCCCAGCTGTCCTTTGAAACATTCAGAACCACAGAATATCCCCTGGATTATGCTCCTGGAGAATGACCTGCAAAAACCTGGCCTCTTCCTCATTGTAAACCCTGAGATCAAAAGTGAAAACAAGTGCTGATTATGTTTTCTGTGCTCCTCCTCATGGTGTACGTAGTTCAGGACACTTTTGCTTTCAAAGGACAAAACTGTAGTTCAAATTAGCTCAAGTCAAAATAGAAACTTACTGATTCATATACAGGTGAACCCTGATTTACGACAGGGTTCCATTCTAATAACTCCATCGTTAAGCAGGCTCTGATGCAAGTCAAATACTTAATGTTTTTTAGTTTCCATTATTATCACCTTTCATATCTTTGTTGTTGTTGTTAAGTCCCATGGTGTCGGTTCCAACTCATAGTGAACCTGTACAGAGTTTCCAAGGATTGGCTGGTAATTTTGAACTGCCAACCTTGCAGTTCAAACCAACCTTGAGGTTGAGTGCTCATCCTGTGGTGCCACACCTTTATAAATCATAAAGTTGAACATTGCATGTGAACATATGAGAATAATATCAGCAATTCATGTGCTATAACATTGTATGGAGTGAATACTACTATTGATTAGATTTACCAAAAGAAAGAAGAAGAAAGAAAAAGAAACCAGACTGTCATAAATGCAGTTTGTCAAACTGAAATACATTGCAACTCACACACTACCTATATTTGAAAATCGAATGAACAGCAACCATTTCAGTATGGCTGGATGTAGGTGCTTAAATGAAATTTTCAGGTCTTTGTCTTTCTTATCTTTTAGCATTGCTTCATTCTGTGATGGCTTCATACTCAAGAAGACTCTTTCTCTAGGTGACACTGATGACTACCAGCCCAGCAGCAACAGATTGGCCTCTCATCTCAGCAAGCCAGGCTAAAAAACTGTAGAAAAGTTCTGGATGGAGTTTCATTAGCTAGCTTTGCTATGTGCCCATCTCTGGACAATCACTGTGGACAAAGGTGGAAAACTGATTGGAAGACTCCTCCCAACAGTCATCTGTTTGTCCTTGGATCCCAAGGACTGCCTATTGGAGGAAGAGTTACCATAAGAAGGGGCAAGGGCAGATATGAAATGATCCTTATCTTTAGGACAGGCAGGCTTGAGCTCACCTTGAAGCTCTTCTAGGTTTCTTACTCTCTCTGATCTCAGTTACCTCATCTTTGAAATAACTCACTGTACAGAGCCAAAGTGAGTCAGAATGGGGAATGGGAGAGTTACTTGGCAACTTGGTATAGGAGGTACACAGTAAATTGAACCCCTCTCCTTCCTCACCTCCTCCTGAGGGCTCAGCATTAAGTACATACCTGGCAAGGGAGTGAGTCGCAGCCTTGCAGGTGTCGTCAGGCTGGGAACATCCATTTTTCTAGTAGGTGTTGTGTATATATGTATATTCAGGACTGAAGTCATTGATCAATAAACCACAGCCTGATCCTTTTGATGAACAAATGCATATTGATCTCAGAAACAGAATTCCATTTTACAAAATAATTGGTTGCTGACAAGCAGAAGCTTCTTTCATTTTAACTAAAGACCTGAAATAAAATAGATATCCTCAGAGCACAAGTAGGTTAAACTCACAGCAACATCCAGTCCCCAAGGCGTTTTCCACTCATTGTAATTGTTCCAGGAATTACAGGGATGGGCCAAACTGAAGTGAAACCTGTATCTTGCCTATGGTGATAAAGAATGTAGGATAGGTTATTTTTTATGTGACTTGAAATGAACTTTTATCCTGTCTCTCTAAGGCTATGGGTGTTAAGGTTGAGGGAAATGAGAAACCAAGATCCCAAGGAGAAAATAGACATGTCCAAGGACATGCATGGTGATAAATGAAAAGGTAAAACTGGTTGTATTAAGAAATGTTGTAACTGCCCTTCTAAGACTGAAATTCAAAGGGAACACATGAGCAGACATGTAAGCATGCTGGCAACTGCATTGGTCTACTGGTGAGTGGAAGAGGGGGAAAGGCAGCAATGAAGATATGGGCTGAGTTCAACCATGTTCCATAGACTCCTGTTGACCTGGAGATGAGAGCTAGAAGAGGAAGCAGCTGGTTAGTCTGAAGTGTGGTGAGATCTGGGGACTCCTGAGCCCATGGACAAGGACATAGCCACAGAGAGCTAGAGCTGAGAGTGAAGCATTCAGCTGATATGAAGGGGAGATGCACAAGAATGCCTAAACTTGCAGATGTTGTTGTTGTTGTTATGTGCCATCGAGTCGGTTCCGACCCATAGCAACCCTGTACAGGGTTTCCGAGAATGTAAATATTTACAGGAGTAGAAAGCCTGATCTTTCTCCCGCGGAGCAGCTGGTAGTTTTGAACCTCTGACCTTAAGGTTTGCAGCCCGATTCGTAACCACTATGCTACTAGAGCTCCTTAAACTTGCAGATAGTACCCATTTAATGTAGCCTCTGTGGCTTTATGATCAGAAGTTGACTAGAGGAAGCCAAAAAAAAATTTTTTTGATAAAGGTAACAAGTGTAAATTGCTACAGTTTGATGTACTTGACCTATATTTATGGATGTAGTAGCTCAAAATACCAACTGAGAGGAAAGGAGTCTTCACATCAAGTATCAATCCTATCCCCTCTGTATACAGGGTTGATAGGGACGGGCAACTTAGACATTGGCTACCTAAAATGAGAGGACAATAAAGGCACAAAGTGACTGGCTTACAAGTTTTCAAGAGGAAGTTTAGTTTAAGAGTGTGCTGGGTAAATTAGAGTCCCCACTGAATAGTTTTCATCTTATCTAGCTGGGTCTGGTGAAAAGAGATGGGGACAAGATTCTTATGATTCAGTAGTAATTGTTATCATGACTAATTGCAACTGTCACAACTGTAAAGGTCAAAGTTTTGTAACAAAAATGGGGGAGTAGTTAATCTTACAGTCCAGAAACAGAGGACCCTAGGACCTTCAAGGGAGAATAGCATAAGCGGAATGCAGGACCCTATCCAGAGAAGCAGTGATACCAGAGATGGAGGCAGATATGAGGACATGGAGAGAGAGAGCACCTGAGGACTCTAGAATCATGGAAAGAGAAAGACTGAGGGCTGGCAGCCAGGAGGCAGGCTTGCAGAACGTGCCCTTTGGTTGCTTTAAGTTATTATATATTCCTAAGCATTTTAGTGTACATCCTTCATCCTCCTCCCCACTCCCCCCTCAAAAAAAAACCAACAACAGAGGGAATAGAAGCAAATACTGTTGAATGATGATGCATGGAGGAGATTTTTAATAACTGCAATGAAATGATGATGCAAAACCGATGTTCTCCCATGTAAACTATCACTCAATTCACAATAAAATCTTAAAAAAACCACTATACTTAAAAATAAAAAATGATTATTATTAATGTAGTATTATGATAATAATATTTTAGTGTAAAAAACAAAAGAGAAATGTTATGACTGTTCATAGCAGCATATCAGCCTAAAATGGAAGCAACCAAATAGTCCATCGATAAACGAATGGGTTAACAAACTGTGGTATATTTTGTGTGTACAATCGAATATTAGTCTTTCATAAAAAGAAATGGAGTCCTAATATATGCTACTACATGGATGAACCTTAAAAACATTACACTAAGGAGGGAGAAAAGTAAGATGCCAGACTAGGAAGAAATGTTACCCAGATCATCTACACCAAAGACCTGAGAAACCATGTGAAACAGACATAGATGATAGTCTTGGAACCCTGAACTTCAAAGAAAAGGATAAAGAAGCAGTTCAAATACCAATTAGAAAAACTGAATGAAAACAGAAAACAAAGGAGACATGAAGAGTGGTGTATTGTCAACAGACCCAGCACAGTGTGGTCATTTAAAATTATTGTAAGCAGTGTTCCAACTGAGGCAAGTACTAGAGAACCTAATTCACTTGCCCAGGACTGCACCTGTGCTCATTCTAGTGGCCAGTGCAAGAGGTGCGATCTCCCCTTCCCCTCACACCCCATGACCAGAAGTATGGTTACACCCCATTTCTATGCCTGACAGACAGTGACATCCCAACACCACCTTTGCCTCACCTGAGGTCAACAAGGAATGCTCTCACCAATCAGGTACCACATGCACATCACTTCTATGTTTGGAGGCACACATTCCTGTGAGCTGGGTGACCCTCCTGCCCTACCAATTTTCTCATTTCTTTTTTGTTTTCCTTTCTCTTCTTTTTTCCCCTTCCTTGTCTTTGCTTTCTTTCTGTTTTTTCCCTCTTTTACTTTTCCTTCCTTGTTTTAATTTATTTATTTATGCCCCATTGGTGAGAGACAGCAACTGTGTCCATACTACCAAGCCACACGTATCCCTGCCAACACCTCACCCATGGGGTGAGTGTCACCACCCACTCTTACCCTACTTGATGTATGACAGACAGTGGTCAGTACCAACCCATCCCATCCTCAACTACTCTATATAAACAATTAACAGAGAGCTATACACATAGTCCAACCCTATACTACATTCACTAGGAGACAAGTGGTAAGTTCCTAAATGTTTCCAAACTGGGTGAGCAGAGTAGTAGATGAGCAGAGTAGTAGATCTTCCTGGCTTTTCTGGACATACCAAAATAAAATAAAACAAAAAATGTGGATAAAAACACCAACACAAAATCTTCAATTAAATACAAATAAGATAACACTACAGTATTTCAGAGCCAATATATAATCGTAGTTTGCATGAAGAAACAAGACTAGGATGCTTGAGCAAAATACAAGGACCAAAATGCAGTCCAAGTATGATAGGTTCTGTGTCAACTCGATTGAGCGAGGATTCCCAGTTGTTTGGCAGTGTTAGTTGACTCTCTGATGATTTGCTATGAGCAGGCATAGTTAACTCTATGATGATTGGCTATGAGCATTCAAATGAAAGGATGTTTCTTTGTGGGTGTGTCCTGCTCTCAATATAATGGACATGAGGAAAGACTCACTCTCTTCCCCACTGGTTCTGGATCTCACATCTGGGTCATCCTCCAACCTCTTGTTCATTGAACCTGAGCCAGTGGCCTATTCTATTGTTTGTTTGCCTGCTGGACCTGCCCTCAGAGTGTGCCTGGAGAACTGGATGCCCATCGGAAGACCCTGCACACCTGTTCCTGTCACCTCTGCTCATATGCTCTGTGCCACTGGTTCTGCAGTTTACCTGCCCAGGGATTGGTCAGCTGTCACCCTGATGCTGCCCCTGCTCCAGTGCCGAGATCCTGCTCTGTGCCCTGACATGGGATTCCTAACTTCTGGAGCCACTTGCCAATCTTCGTTCTTCTGGCCTGCACTCAGGACTCTCCTAGCTCTAGAATTGTGAGTTATTTCCTTGATATAAACTTCTCTATCTGTCTGTCTCTCTGTCTCTCTGTCTCTGTCTCT
>NW_006408887.1:236256-237357 GCF_000296735.1 Chrysochloris asiatica | reverse complement strand
CATAACAACTCTGTATAGAGATTCCAATGCACAGTGCCACACCAAGATATATATAAAATTCCTGGCTTTGCTTCTCTAGAGAGCCCAGCCTAAGACAGTTGGTACCAAGAGTGGTTCTAGAAAAACATTATCATAAGGATGACTTTTAAAGATTGTTTCTCAAATATGACTAAATTTAAAGGCACTGATAACTCTTCCTCCACTAGTAAAGAGAGTGAGAATGCTGCTAATCCATGGTGTGAAGTGGCACTATTAATACACACTATATCACCACCAATAGATCACGTATTGGGGAGAAGGGAAGTGTTGAGTGCGTGTGTGTATGATACTTTTCTGCAATTTTGTCAGGATGAGAAATATAGAGAAGCTAGTTGGTTGGTCCAACTTTCAATAGACCAAATGGTAAAAGAAAGAAACACACTCGGAGCTAAAGAGTCATGGCTTAAGCGCCACGTAAAAGATCTCAAAGTTTGCACTTGCACCCTGAAAGAAAGCCTATTTTCCTGTAGTGGCTGATATTGCAAAAAAACAGATCCAGAGTCTTATTGTAAGAGTTGCTGAATTACCACCGGCTCAACTCCTAGCCTGAAATGGTGTCTAATGCTAAAGTGAGGGCATTGATTGAGAAGAAATGTGATCCTGAAACTTGGGATGGGGACAGTTTGGAAGATAATCAGGAAGCTGGGGACATAGAGTTTCTAGATGCCAACAGCCCCACCACACCCATCTAACGAGATTACTCCATTATCAGTAAAAACATATCCTCTGCCCACTCTCTTTTTTTTAATGACATATACTTCCATTTTAATGTTTGCTTCACACTAAACTTTATCATCATAAATAAACAAGTGAGTAATACCAAGAATTGTGTCCTGTGAACAGACTATAAAAAATTATACTCACTTGACAACTTAAATTAAAACTTTTCGTGTTAGAGAAATAGTTATAGTTCCAGTATTTTCTTTTCTTTCTTTTTTTTTTTATGCTTTATTGTGGGTTATGTGATAGTTTACATGGGAGAACATTAGCTTCACATTGTATATCGTTTCCTTGCCATGGTTACAATCCCCTCCATGCATCATCCACCAACTACAGGGTACA
>NW_006408887.1:233577-234560 GCF_000296735.1 Chrysochloris asiatica | reverse complement strand
TCCCCAGCCACTCCATTTGTCCATGCCATCATCTCTATCTCCATGCCTGGCCTCACTGCCTCTCTGGGTAGGGTCACACTTTCTGCTCTTATCGCTTGATGGTCCCAGGGACCTCCCCTCCTGGGCTGGAAAATCAATCAATCTCCTTTTGCCAAGAAAAAAAAATTCTGCCTCTACATTTCTGACCTTCACAGTCAGTCCTGATGGCAGGTATTCACTGTTGTACCACAAGAGTCTTTTCCCCATTTCCTTTCTTCAGCCCAGTCCCAACAGATTGAAAATCATTTAGTGGAGGTTCTGCCTACCCCTGCCCCATATGGAACTAGGCTCCCTCTTGTAAGCTTGTAAGCAAGTCACTTCTTGCTTTTATAGCTCCCCCACCTTTTTTGGGTCTGGGCAATTTCCAACTCCCCTCAAGGTATTCCAGTCAGTTATAGGCTGAAGGCGGGCTTACATGTTTTCTGTTGTGATGTTTCTGGCTATGCCCCCCTCCCTCAAGTGTCTATTTCACAATGGTAGGCAAGGGAAACCAAGATTCAAAAGACAGCCAAGCATCCTAACATCGTTCACCTCTTTTCCCCTTTCAAGCCATACCTCTATCCTGGTATTCTGAAGCCCTGTTATTCCAAGGTTGTGCATACATCATCATTTACCTCTGTCCCAACTAGCCCATGCAAACCTGCCTGACCGTTCTCCCATCTGCCTTGTTCTTCTTTCTCCCTCCACCTTGTGTGTTGCCAGCCCTCCCACCCCAGCACCCAGACTCTCCTATGTCTATTCTGTACCCTGTGCTTTTTCTTCCCCTACCTCCCTCCCCTCCTCTCATCCCATACATCTTGGTGCTCAGCAATTATATATATAGATTTTTTTCCCCCCTTTTTGGGTGTGTTCTTTTTCTTAGTCCTTTACAATAATGGTCTTATGCAGTATTTCTCTTTTTGTGATTGACTAATTTCACTCAGCAAAATGTCTTCTAGGTTCAT
>NW_006408887.1:201667-205721 GCF_000296735.1 Chrysochloris asiatica | reverse complement strand
AGGTTTTCAGTGACTAAATATTTGGAAGTAGTTCATTACTCCTTCTTCCTAGTCTGTCTTCATCTGGAAGCTCATCTGAAAACTATCCATCATAGGTGACCCTGCTGGTATTTAAAATACCCATGGCAAAGCTTCCAGAATCACAGCAACTCACAAGCCACCACAGTATGACAAACTGACAGATGAGTGGTGGAATAATCACATTACCACCATATTATTAATATCACATATTATGTCAATTACATAACTGCCAAACCACTGAAAATCATGACCCAGACAAGTTGACACATATTTTGGGGGGACTCAATTTTATCTACAACAAAGAGTATGTTTGGAATACAGGAGATCCCTTAGGGCATATCTTAGTACTACCATGCCCTGTGATTAAAGTAAATGGAAAATTACATCAACCCAATTCTGACACGACTACTAATGACCCAGACTCTTCATGAATGAAGGTTTGGGTCACTCCACAATCAGCTGAGGTCTTGCTGAGGGCAAAGGGAATACTGAACAGGTAGTGGAAGAAAGTAGTTCTAGATACAGTTATGATCCTGTGATCAATTATAGAAATGAGGACTGTAATTGTTATGAGCCATTTCTTCCTTGCTTTATTATAGGAGTATGTGTATGAGTCAGAACTGACTCCATGGCACATAACAACAACAATATGTGTGTGTATTTGGAGTCCTCATGTGGCGCTATAGGATAATCACAGGAGCCTAATGTCAGTTTGAACCACAAGGTTGGCAGTTCAAACTCACCAGCCACTCCTCAGAAACTGGGTTGCTATGAGTTGGAACCAACTCGATGGTACTTAACAACACAACATATGTGTGTATATAGATATGCGTGTATATCTATATACACACATGCTTATATTTCTCTTGGATAAATAGAGTGAAATTTCTGGGTTACATTGTTGTTGCTATTAGGTATCATCAAGTTAGTTCTAACTCATAATGACCCTATACACAGCGGAACCAAACACTGCCCAGTCCTGGGCCAACCTCACAGTCATTGCTATGCCTGAGCCCATCGATGCTGCTACTGTGCCAGGCCATCTCATTGGGGTCTTCCTCTTTTTCTCTGACCTTCCACTTTACCAAACATGAAATCTTTCTCCAGTGATTAGTCCCTCTTGATAATATGTTGGAAGAGATGAAGTTTGACCATCCTGGCTTCCAAGGAGCACTCTGGCTGTACTTCCTCCAACACAGATTTGTTTGGCAGTCTTTGGTACTTTTCATATTCTCCTCCAACACCCTAGCTCAAATGCATCAATTCTTCTATGATTGTCCTTATTCACTGTCCAACTTTCACATGGGTTGCATTAGTAAATGTTTATTTAGTTTTATAAGTAACAGGCAGACTATTTTCCAAAGTTGCCTACTCTTGTATACCAGCAATATATGAATTCCAGTCTCCTCATGTCTTCCCTTCCCAGCACTGGGGAGTCTTTTTCATTTTCTTCATTATAAACAATTAGGAGTGACATTTCACTGAAGATGAATTGGCACTTTCCTGGTGTTTAACTGCATCGAGTACATGCTTTTATGTTATTAGGCATTGAGTCTTCTCCTTTGTAAAATGTCTATTCACATCATTGGTTCATTTTAAAATTTAGATTCTTCTTTGCATTGATTTTTAAAGTTCTTTATATATTATAGATATGTGTCCCTTTTCAGGTATGGTGGTGGTGGTGGCTGTGTGCCGTGGAGTCAGTTCTGACTCATAGCGACCATTTACAGGGTTTCCAAGGCTATAAATCTTTACAGGAGCAGAATGCCTCATCTTTCTCCCGCGGAACAGCTGGTAGTTTCGAACTGCTGACCTTGCGGTTCACAGCCCGATTCGTAACCACTACGCTACCAGAGCTCCATTTTTTAGGTATAGGCATTATAAATATTTTTTCCCCAGTCTGTCTTGTCTATTAGTCTCTTAAATTTTTGGCAAGCATAAGTTTTAAATTCTATGAAGTCCAATTGTCTGTTATAATTATCTAATTATCAAACATCAATGTTTAATGGTAACCTCTTTTGGTGTTTTGTGCAAAGGCTCTCTGTACCCAAATGTCAGCTAGCAATGTATTGCCCCTCAGGTCTGGATACACCCTCAGACCTGCTCAGTGGTGAGAACAGACTAACTCCAAGCATTCCTCCTGCACAGTGAGTGCAATGTCAAGTTTTCTCAGAAGAGGGCACTGGAGGGACATTGTAGGAGGAGGGAAAGCTTGCTTTTCAAGTTGAGATACAGACTGGCTCAGCCATGCACATAGAATGCACAGCCCCTTGGCCCCTGACCTGACACTTTCCTGAAGACGTTGCACTCCTTGTAAACACCTGTATGTTAAGCCCATCTGTGTGTCTTACTGGCTAACTGGTGCCCAGCTAGGACAGGCAGTTCTGGTTGGCACACCACCCTAACATTCAGTGGGCTGCAGCAACCAGCCTTCTCCCATGTATCCTCTACCTCCCAGTCTGTCCTCCTAGGTATTCTCCCTCAACCAGGGACATGTGGAGTGTTCTTAGATCTTATCACTATTCTTGTCAATGTTTATTCTCTGTATTAAACTTCCTCTGGCTAAGTCGCTGTGTGACTTCTGTCTTGATTGGATACATACTGGTACAGTTTTCTGTCAGAAACTTTTATGGTTCTGGGTTTTACGTGCGGCATGAAGTGAGCAGAAGACTATGAAGTAAAGTATTATAATGAAATGTGCAAAGACCTGAAGTTAAAAAAACCAAATGGATAGAACACACTCAACATTTCTTGAACTGAAAGAACTGAAGAAAAAATTCAAGTCTTGACTTTTATTATTGATGGATTCTATGGGCAAAATATTGAATGATGCAGAAAGCATCAAAGGAAGATGAAAGGAATATGCAAAGTTCACTGTAACAGAAAGAACTGGTTGATGTTCAATCATTTCAATAGGTAACATATGATCAAGAACCACAGTATTAAAGGAAGATGTCCAAGCTATAGAGAAGGCATTGGCAAAAAATATGACTCGAGGAATTGATGGAATACTAATTGTAATGTTTCAAATGATGTAACACTGAAGGCACGCACTCATCAATACCAAGAAGTTCACAAGACAGCTGCCTGGTCAACAGATCTTGAGAAATCCATATTTGTGCCCATTCAGAAGAAAAGTGACCCAATGAAATGTGGAAAACATTGAACAATATCATTAATATCACAGGCAAGTACATTTTTGCTGTAGATAATTTAAAAATGGTTGGAGCAGTATATTGACAGGGAACTACCAGAAATACAAGGTGGATTCAGAAAAGAATATGGAACTATGGATATTGTTGATGATGTCAGATAAATCTTGGCTGAAAGCAGAAAATACCAGAAGGATGTCTATGCAAAGGCATTCAACTATGTCCATTATAACAAACTATGGATAACATAGAGAAGAATGAATATTCCAAAACACTTAATTGTGCTCAAGAGAAAATTTTCATAGACAAAGAGGCAATTATTTGAACAGAATAAGGGGATACTAAATGGTTTAAAAACCAGGAAAGGTGTGTGCCAAAGTTGTGTCCTTTCACCATACTTATTCAATCCGTACTTGCATGAGCTAGCAATGATATTGTCCGACAATTTCCATATTCTGTTGGGTCACCTTTCTTTGGAATGGGCACAAATATGGATCTCTTCCAGTCAGTTGGCCAGAGTTGTTTTCCAAATTTCTTGACATAGATGAGTGAGTGCCTCCAGTGTTGCATCAGTTTGTTGAAAGATTTTAATTTGTATTCCATCAATTTCTGGTGACTTGTTCTTTGCCAATTCCTTCAATGCACCTTGGACTTCTTCCTTTAGGAGCATTGGCTCTTGATCATATGCTATCTCTTGAAATAGTTGAACATCGACCATTTTTTTTTTTTTTGGTACAGTGACTGTATATTCCTTCCATCTTCTTTTGATGCTTTCTGCATCATTCAATAATTTGCCCAGAGAAACCTTCTGTACTACAAGTCAAGACTTTGGTTTTTTCTTCTGTCCTCACAGCTTGAGAAATGCTAAGTGTGTCCATTTT
>NW_006408887.1:200246-201567 GCF_000296735.1 Chrysochloris asiatica | reverse complement strand
TGGTTGGTACATAAATTTGAGTAATAGTGACATATGGATATTATCCTATCACAGACCTCATGTCTGATCTGGATATGTTCTTTTTGACGACGAATGCACCACCACCATTCCTCTTCAATTTGTCATTTGTCATTTCCCGCATAGTAAACCATGAGGTCATCAGATTCAAAGTGGCCAATATCAGTCCATTTCAGCCCACTAATGCCTAAGATATCGATATTTATGCGATCCATTTCATTTTTGACAACTTCATTTTGACAAATTCCAATTTTCCCAGATTCATACTTTGTACATTTCATGTTCCAATTTTCAATGGATGTTTACAGCTGTTTCTCCTGATTTTGAGTTGTGCCCCATCAGCAAATGAAGGGCCCACAGGCTTTTCTCCCACGGGCTTTACTCAATTTACATCATTACGGTCAACTCTACTTTGAGGAGGCAGCTTTTCCCCAGTCACATTTTGAGTGTCTTCCAACATGAGGGACTCATTTTCTGGCACTATATCTGACAGTGTTTCTCTGCTATCCATAAGGTTTTCAGTGACTAATATTTGGAAGTAGTTCATCACTCCTTCTTCCTAGTCTGTCTTCATCTGAAAGCGCATCTGAAACCTGTCCACCATAGGTCACCCTGCTGGTATTTAAAATACCGGTGGCATAGCTTTCAGAATCACAGCAACTCACAAGCCACCACAGTATGACAAATTTATAGACAAGTGGTGGATTCGCCAATAGGGGTATGCAAATACTCCAAATAGCATCTCTGTTTGCCATGACCACTTCACACACCATTGGATCAGTCAGATCATATGGCCCAAGTGACAGCATCTTGCAAAGGTAGCCTAAACTTGTTGCAGAGTCTTCTCTTCTTCTAGACCCCACTCAACATTGCAGTTTTTGGAGTCACTTGATAAATAGGCTGGCTAGCATGCCCAAACAAAGATGGGGAAATCTCTTCAGATGGAAGTAAGAAAACTGATTACATTGGCAGGAGTGATTCAATAGAATTTATGGATTCTGACCCCATCTTCCTGATTATCTGTCCATATGTGTCTAGCCTAAATTTCAGGATCACATTTCTTCCCAATCAATGCCTTCACTTTAACTTCAGACACCATTCAAATTTGGGGATTACACTGGCATTATAATTCAGCCTCTCTTATGATAAGACTCTGGTTTTTGTTTTTAATTGTATTGTTCTGTTGCTACAACAAATAAGGCTTTATTTCAGTGTCCAGTGGCAACTTTCAGAACTTTTATGTGCCATATGACTTGTGATTCTTTTTTTTAACTACTTAGTTTAGGAAAATTTTCATTCTGAG
>NW_006408887.1:194395-200146 GCF_000296735.1 Chrysochloris asiatica | reverse complement strand
AGAAAAGAATATGGAACTATGGATATTGTTGATGATGTCAGATAAATCTTGGCTGAAAGCAGAAAATACCAGAAGGATGTCTATGCAAAGGCATTCAACTATGTCCATTATAACAAACTATGGATAACATAGAGAAGAATGAATATTCCAAAACACTTAATTGTGCTCAAGAGAAAATTTTCATAGACAAAGAGGCAATTATTTGAACAGAATAAGGGGATACTAAATGGTTTAAAAACCAGGAAAGGTGTGTGCCAAAGTTGTGTCCTTTCACCATACTTATTCAATCCGTACTTGCATGAGCTAGCAATGATATTGTCCGACAATTTCCATATTCTGTTGGGTCACCTTTCTTTGGAATGGGCACAAATATGGATCTCTTCCAGTCAGTTGGCCAGAGTTGTTTTCCAAATTTCTTGACATAGATGAGTGAGTGCCTCCAGTGTTGCATCAGTTTGTTGAAAGATTTTAATTTGTATTCCATCAATTTCTGGTGACTTGTTCTTTGCCAATTCCTTCAATGCACCTTGGACTTCTTCCTTTAGGAGCATTGGCTCTTGATCATATGCTATCTCTTGAAATAGTTGAACATCGACCATTTTTTTTTTTTTGGTACAGTGACTGTATATTCCTTCCATCTTCTTTTGATGCTTTCTGCATCATTCAATAATTTGCCCAGAGAAACCTTCTGTACTACAAGTCAAGACTTTGGTTTTTTCTTCTGTCCTCACAGCTTGAGAAATGCTAAGTGTGTCCATTTTGGTTTTCTGACTCTGGGTCTTTGCATATTTTGTTATATTTGATTTTGTCTTCTCAAACTGATCTTTGAAATTTTCTGTTTAGCTTTTGCACCTCCTCATTTCCTTCATTTGTTTTAGCATCTTTATGCTGGAGAGAAAGTTTCAGAGTCTCTTCTGACATCCATTTTGGTCTTCTCTTTCTTTCTTGTCTTCTTAATGTCCTTTTGCTTTCTTCCTGAATGATGTTCTTGATGTCATCTCACAACTCTTCTGGTCTTCAGTCTTTATTGTCTAATGCATCAAATCTTTTCTTGAGATGATTTCTAATTCATGTGAGATATGTTCAAGGTCATATTTTGACTTTTGTAGACTTGTTTTAATTTTCTTCAGCTTCAGCATGAATTTGTATATGAGCAATTGATGGACTGTTTCACAGTCTGTCCCTGGTCTTGTTTTGGCTGATGATATGGAGCTTTTACATTATCTCTTTGCACAAATGTAGTCAATTTAATTTCTGTGTATTCCTTCTAGTGAGGCACATGTGTATAGTCATCTTTTATGTTTTTTTAAAAAGGTGTTTGCAATGAATAAGTCATTGGTCTTATAAAATTCTATCATGCAATCTCCAGCATAGTTTCTATCACCAAGGCCATATTTTGCAACCACAGATCCTCCCCTATGTTTCCAATCTTTGCATTCCAATCACCAGTAATTATCAATACATCTTGATTGCATGCAAGTAAAGTTTTACTAAAGGTAATCCAAAATGGTTACAACCATACATTGACAGAGAACGAGGGATGTCATTGCTGACATCAAATGGATCTTGGATGAAAGCAGAGAATATCAGAAAGATACTTACCTGTGCTTTATTGACTACACAAAGGCCTTCGATTGTGTGCATCATGACAAGCTATGGACAACATTGTGAAGTATGAGTATTCTGGAACACTTAATTGTGCTCATGAGGAATCTGTGCATAGACCAAGAAGCAGTTGTTTGAACAGAGCAAGGGAACACTGAATGGTTTTAAATTAAGAAAGGTGTGTACTAGGGTTGTATTCTTTCATCATACTTCTTCAGTCTGTGTGCTAAGCAAATAATCCAAGAGGCTAGATTATATGAAGTAGAAAATGGCAACAGGATTAGAGGAAGACTCCTTACCAACCTGTGATATATAGGTGATTCATCCTTACTTACTTGAAGCAAAGAGAACTTAAAATACTAACTTTTGAAGATCAAAGGCCACAGCCTTTGGTATGGGTTGTATCTCAATGTAAAGAATACAAAAATCCTTACCACTGGCCCAATAAACAACATCCATATCAATGAAGAAAAGATTGAAGTTATCAAAGACTCATTTTGCTCGGATTAACCATCAACATTCATGGAAGCAGCAGTCAAGAAGTCAAATGATGTATTGCATTAGGCACATCTACTGCACAAGACCTCTTTAAAGTGTTGACGAGCAAAGATGTCAGTTTGAGGACTGAGATGCATCAGACCCAAGCTGTGGTATTTTCAATAACCTCATATATATGTGAAAGTTTGACAGTGAATAAGGAATGTCATAGAATTGATGCACTTGAGTTACGGTGTTGGATGAGAATATTAAAGATCAGTGCCATGGGCTGCTAAAAGAATAAACAGATTTGTTTTGGAAGAAGTGTAGACAGAGTGCTTCTTGGAAGCTAATATGACCAAACTTCATCTCTCATACTTCAGACATATTATCAGGGGGGACCAATCACTGGAGAGGGATATCATGGTTGTTAAGGTGGAAGGTCGGAAAAAAAGAGGAAGATCCCCAATGAGATGTATTGGCATAGTGCCAACAGCGGTGGCCTCAGGCATAGCAACAATTGTGAGGTTGGCCCAGTATCAGACAGTGTTTCATTCTGTTGTGAATGGGGTTGCTATAAGTCAGTACCAACTCAATGGCACCTAACAATAACATTCAATCTGTATGGTGAGCAAGTAATCTGAGAAACTGGTTTATATAAAGAAGAACATAGCATCAGGATTGGAGGAAGAATTATTTATTACCTGTTATATGCAAATGATACAACCTTGCTTGCTAGAAGCAAAGAATTTGAAATACTTAACTCATGAAGATCAAAGCCTTCAGTATGGATTGCACCTTAATGTAAAGAAAGCAAAAATCCTCTCTATTTAACCAACAAATAACATCATAATAAATGGAGAAAAGATTGATGTTGTCAAAGACTTCACTTTGTTTGGAACTACAATCAGCACTCATGGAAGCAGCAATCAAGAAATCAAATGACGTATTGCACTAGACAAATATGTTGTAAAAGACCTTTTAAAACTGTTCAAAAGCAAAGGATGTCACTTTGAGGACTAAATCATGATATTTTCAATCACCTCATGTGCATATGAAAGTTGGACAATAAATAAGGAAAACCAAAGAATAATTTGTGCATCTGAATTGGCACAATATTGAAAGTACCATGAACTGACAAAAGAACAAACAGGTCTGTGTTAGAGGAAGTAAAACCAGCATGATCCTTAGATGCCAGGACGGTGAGACTTTGTCTTTCAAAGTCTTGTTGTTAGGAGTCCTTGGAGAAGAACATCAAACTTGGCAAAGTGGAGGGTCAGTGAAAAATAAGACCTCCAAGAAGACGACTTGACACAGTGACAGCAACAATGGGCTCAAACATAACTGCAACTGTGAAGATGGTACAGGGTCAGGCAGTGTTTTGTTCTGTTGTGCATAGAACAGCTATGAGTTGGAACTGACTCAATAGCACCCAACAACAACAACAACTACTACTACCACCAAGAAGGAAAAGCCTGGAGATGAGTGTGTCCTTTGGAACCTGGGGCCCCTTTACTGTGAAGCCCCTAGATCCAGGGTAAGATTGATGCCAAGAGACATGAATATCTCTAAGGAATGATGGGCCTACAGATGCTAAAAGAGGACCTTTCTCCAAAGTTGATGCTTTGAATTTGGTCTTCTAGTCTCCTATAATGTGACAGAACAAATTCCTATTTGTTAAAGTCATCCACTTGTGGTATTTCTGTTATAACAGCACTAGATAACCAAGGCACTCTTCTTTAACTCCACTATGTAATATCTATCCACTTTCTCTTTGGTATTCAGGATCATTCACAACAACCAGTATGGTAACTTCCTTTTTTGATTGTTGATCTAAAGGCATAAGGAGTCCAAAGTAGCCAATTGGCATTTTTAACTTCCAGTTGAATGGAATTAGTGTTGTGCCTCCAGGTGAGATCATTCCTTCCTTTGAAAGTAAGACCTCTAGACATGCAGAGCCATGGGAACACTAGGCAAAAATTTTACCAGTCACTAGGGATAATAGTGGGTGGTGCCACTCCTATTTTCACACCTTGATTCCTGGACCCATGAATCCTGGCTATTCAAGAAACAGAATCATACTGGACATTGGTTTAGTGCGTATACAGCCTCCTGAAGAACATTGCCTCGAGCCCTGCAAAATATTGCCACCTAGTTGGCACCTTAATTGTGTTTTTAGAAGGCCGTTCCATTGTCTATCAAGCCAGCTGTTTCACGATAATGGCAAACATGGTAAGACCAGTACAGTTTACAAGCATGGGATCTTTTGCTACACTTCATCTGTTGTGAAGTGAGACCCTTAATCCAAGGCATTGCTGTGTGGAATACCATGGCAGTGGATAAGAGATTCTGTATGTCCATAGGTGGTAGTTTGGGCAGAAGCATTGCATTTAGGGAAGGTAATTTTGTATCCAGAGTAAGTGTCAATCCCAATGAGAATCAAACACTGTCTTTTCCATAATAGAAGCAGTTCAATGTATTCAATCTGCCACCAACTGGCTGGCTGATCGCTTTAAGGAATTGTGCCCCAATAAATTGAATATATAATGTTGGTCTCTGATGCTAGCAGATTGGGTACTCAACTGTGGCTGTAGCCAAGTCAACCTTAGTGAGTGAAAGCCCATATTGCTGAGTCTCTGCATAACCTCCATCCCTGCCAACACGGTCATTTTGTTTATGAGTCCATTAGGCAATTACAGGAGTGGCTGGGAGAAAAGTATGACTGATTTCCACAGAAAGATCCATTATCTCTCCTTGATTGTTAAAATCTACCTCTACTGAAGTTACCCTTTGGTCAGCATTCACATGAGATACAAATATCCTCACTTCTTTTGCTCTTTCAGCCACATATCTTTTTCCCACATGTCCTTGTCACCAATTTTCCAATCATGCTCCTTACAAGTCCCTGGCCATCCAGAAAAATCAGCGGTAACAGTACATGAATCATATACAATTGCACATTTGACCATTTCTCCTTCTCAGCAAAGTGAAAACCTAGGTGCACTGCTCAAAATCCCATTAGAAGGATTTCCCTTTACCACTGCTCTTCAAGGATATCCCAGAAAGGGACAGCAATGCTGTCATTGTTGATTTTCAAGTGGTGCCTGCATATCACACAGAACAATCTGTAAACCTGTCATGAATTTTCTCTTCTTCAGTCAACTGGTCATAAGGAACTCACAATGAGGTGCAAACTGGAAGAGGGAAGGTAATGTAACAGGAGTGGAGGTCATGGACATTGGGGCCACTTCCTTCTGCAACTTGCTCGTGTTTCCAGGTCCGGTTCAACCTCAATTTCATATATGATGTTGTTGTTAAGTGGGTTGTGAGGCTTTAAATCTTCTCAGAAGCAGAAAGTCTCATCCTTATCCTGAGATGTGGCAGGTGGGCTTGAACCATGGACCTAGTGATTTGCAGTTTAATGCTTATCCTACAGAGCCACTGTTCTTCCCAATCTCATATATATGATTCTCATTCCACAATGGAGTGCTGTTGTGCACATCTGACTTTATGACTTTGTGGGTCAAACAACACCCAGTTTATGATGGAAAGCTCAAGCTGCACAGTAACATTGTAGCCCATGTGACGTGCTTCTGCACTGTGATTCACCAATTGTTGTTGTTGTTAGGTGCCATCGAGTTGGTACCAACTCATAGCGACTTTATGCAC
>NW_006408887.1:163969-189110 GCF_000296735.1 Chrysochloris asiatica | reverse complement strand
TATTGCAGCTGGCAGGGTTGGTACCACGTTGTCCTTGGGGTACCAGCCACCCTACGTGGCGTGGCTGGCTGCTGGTGAGCACAGAAACAAGGCACCTTCTTTAGGAACATGCATGTGTGTGGTGAGATCATAGAGCAGTTCTGAGCAATGAGTAAACTTTAAGTCGTAGCCCTGTGTCACTGGAGTGCACAGTTAGTTGTTTATTATCCTCCAACCTGTGCACATGTACCATCTGCATCTGTTGGGTTAGGTTCATTTAGGTGCTGTGAATGCCCGCACACTTCACATGACATCACTCACACTGTAGACTAGGGTTGGTTAGCTCCAGTTCACAGGAGGAATCCAGCCCACTGCCTGTTTTCATAAATAAAGTTTTATTGGAACACAGTCATGTTCCTTGGTTTACATACTGTCTATATGCTCTTGTGTTACAGCACTGAGTTGAGTAGTTGTGCAGAGACTGCCTAGTCTGTCCACTGCTGTGTGTTGAGTGCCCTTTACTCTCTCATCCAGGACAACCCAGCTGTGGTACCAGCTTAGAGGCGAGGACCTGGAAACTGTGCAGGCTGCCTATCTTGGCCTCAAGGGCCTTAACAACAACAACAGCCACCCTAGGATTGAGCCTTACTTGGATGAAGCTGCCGTGCAAGATAACCACTGCTTCACCACCGGGAGCATGGGTGCCTGAGGCTGGGAGCTGTAGGGGCCATTGTCCTGGGCAGCCCAGCCTGGAGGGTGCTTGCCTGAGGGCGAGAGCCACACCCTGCTGTGAGTCAGGTTTCCTCTGTTCTTGCAAAGCCTCAGCCTCCCCAAACCAAAGCTGAGGGTCCTTCTCATTCTGTCCTCACGTCAGCATTTCTAGTATTCACCACGACCACCCATCATTATTCTCTTTTTAAAGCTTTTTCTTGTGAATTGAGACAAGGTTTTCATCATTTTGACCTTCAACAAATTACCCACTTCATTTTATTTCAATGATTGCAATCCCCTCCATGTAACAACAGTACTCCCACTTCATCTCTGTGATTTTTGCTTCTGTCCCACCCTCTTTACCAAGCCTTCAGAACTTTGTTCTTAGGTAATGCTGCCCTTTTGCTATTGAGTGGTTGACCATTTCCTGGTGAGCATAGTTTACTCTTGTTGTTGCTCCCACTGTATACCGATCTACTGCTTGCTGAAGCATGACTGAAGACCATAGTCTCAGGTTCCTTCAGTCTCTTCCTGACCACATTACTTTTTATTTTGAGAATTCATACTTACGTGGATGTAGAGGTACACTCAATACCTGAATCCCAACTCCCTTTACCTGGACTCAGCAGCTCAAAACATTATGCCACATTTTCTCCTTCCCTTTCTAACCCCTTCATTCTCTCGTTCTCTCTCAGTATATACACACTGAGACTTTTTTCCTGAATCCATGCATTCTTTTACCTTCTTTGATTCCAGATTAGGGACTGTGGTAGAAATTGTCTCCCAGTGTCATGGTGAGATGTTCACGTATGTCTTCACACCATTGGTCCAGGCTCCATCTAGGATCGTGAGCAGCTCAGCAATCAGGTTTTGTTCACGTGCTGGTGTGGCGACTCTAGCACGAGACTTGTGTAGGACTTGTGTGGGTCTGTCTGGGCTCCCTCACCAGATTAAGGTGTGCTTTACTAGCACAACAGCTGCACAGGTAATGCATGTCCTTCTACGCATTTCTCCATCTGCCCAAAGGCTTAGGATTTAAGAACTGTTGGTCAGCCATGGTGGTTTTGGTGTCTGCGGTAGGGCACATCTGCCAGAACACTCTGCCACCAGTTAACTAAGAAGTGATTCTGAGTGGGACCACTTCTCTTGCAGCCTGTGACCCACAACCTTTTATCTGGGTACCACCTAATGGTTAGTTAATAAGTTGAGGTTTGCAAAATAATGAGTTTTCAATTGTTATTCTTGCCATGAGGCATGAGTATTAGATCTTTGGTTTTTTTCTTACTTTCTTGTTGTTGTTTGGTTTGGTTGTCATTTTTAGTATCACTATGAACTCATGGATGTGCTTTTGCATTACTTTATTTTAGGAAAATGTCACAGGTACACAAAAATAGTATAGCATAATGATATTCTGTCCCAGCTTCAGCAATGACCAACTCAGGACCAAAGCATATATCATCACTCCCTCAATAAGTTTTTAAAGCCTTTTTTTTTTTTTTTTTTTTTTTGCTTTCACTTCTTTGACCAATGGAATCCTACCAAGCTATGCCTGTGTCCTTCTAATATGTCCTGACATTCTCTGAGCAATTCCTTTCTTGATAAAAGCCTCATCTAGTCATTTTTCTGCTCATCCCCAGAGCCAGTCTTTCTCCAAGCTTCCTGGCCCCTTTTGGAGCATGTTTGGAGGCCCAGGCTAGACATTAGCCATGAATCCCACAGAGCACTGTCCTCACCCAGTTGCCACAGAACCCTATGAGGTAGCAAGCACTCTGATCAGCCTCCTTCTTTGACAAAAGCCCCAGAAAATCTGTTTTCATCTGAAGGAAGGCAGAATCATAGAAGCTAGGCTCCTTGTATGGGCAAGGCCCAGAGAGTGCCAGAGTACAAAGCCAGTCTCCAGCCCAGGATCTGCCAGAGTACAAAGCCAGTCTCCAGCCCAGGATCCAGGCCAAGAAAGTACAGCAGAGCTGATGGCTTCCTGCCCCTTCCATGTGCTGAAGAAGCTTTTTTTCAGGCCCAAGGGGGAGGAACCAGGGCTGCTAAGACCTGTGTCTGTCTCATGCCCAGACACTGGTGGCTGCCTCTGCTACTACCAGTGTGAGTACTGGCTGCTACCTCTTTCAGGATATCTCAGGGGTGTACAGCAAGGGGCACAATGCCCTTGGAAAGTCCAACAGTCCATAAACCACTCCTGGAAGGCATCAGAAAGGTCTGTAGTTGTTCATAGACACACTCAAGTTGGAGGAGCCCTGGGCTGGGGAGAAAGTGATAGTCAGCTGAGCCTGCCAGCATGGGGTCAGGCCTTGTTAGGAATGGAATGACCTAGCAAGGCTGTATGCAAAGATACTGTTCATTTGGGTCAAGCCCCAGGAATAAGATAGTGGGTGTTTCTTAGTTGCCTGCAGCCCTTGGCCAGACTCAGCTGATCTGGAGTCTGTGTGTTTGGGTGCTGGAGTCTGTGTGTGGTTGGGAGGATGGGGCAGGAAAAAATGTCACAGCCTGAGTGGGAGCAGGGTCAGCAGTTTCCCTGTGCTCAGGGGCCTCCCAGGACCTAGAGTACACCAGCCCCAGAGACTTCCCTGAACCTCTGGGCCACACCAAGCAGCTCGCCACTTTTTCATTCTGCTGAGACGCACCTCCCTTCCACTGGTCCTACGCATGATGTGGCTCCAGCGGGGCTTTCTGGGGATTGGAAGCAGCTGGGCCATAGAGGCGCCAGTCAACATAGTTTCTTGGGAGATGAGAGGTAAGAAAGTACTGGCACTAGCCCATCTGCCCAACTTCACAGAAGGCCCAGACCCTGGTACTTAGGAAGGCAGCAGAGTGGGGTAAGCCCAGCCCAAGTCCTGTCCCTGCTCACACCTCTTCTCCCCACAGAGACCATGATGAGAGCACCCAAAAGCTGGCCACCACGGGCCACAGTCTGGATAAGGACCCCTGGATCCTCACAGCCAACACTTTGAACCCCAGCATCTCCTCCAGTTTTCCTCACACCCAGGTGATGGTGACCTGCATAGACTCAGCCTGCCTTAGGACCTACCCCAGGAATGCCGGGACAGGTAGCAGCAGACATCTCAGAGTAACCAAGAAACTAAGGCCAGTGCCTGCCTTCCCGGAGCACAGCTAAGACCTTGGGGGTGATGTCCACCCCATCATCAGGCCATCGAACTCCATGTGTGTCTACCTAGAAATGGTGACATCTCAGGACTGAGCTGATACCAGAGACTGGAGACCTCAGTGAGACAGTGCTCTGTCCCAAGGGAGCCTGGCTGTAGTCATTTCTGTAGCTATGGCTTCCTCAAAGCCACTACTGAGGCTAACACACCAGCTGTAGCCTCCTGCTAACCTGAGTTCCTGTCAAGAGACTCTACAGAGACATTTTTAGAAACTCTGGCTTTGCATAATAGACTAAGAAAACAACAATAAACTTCTTTTTCAGCAATTAAATGGTCATTCTAAAGGTCAGGAGCTTCTTCAGTAGGAAATTCTGCTTCTAAACAGGGATTCATCTGGGGTTCTGCATCCATTATCTATAAATTTGAAGATGAGGGTGTTAAATAAAGTAGAATCACTTTCTTTTTAACACTGAAAAACACACGCAAAAAAAAAACAAAAAAACTCAACAACAACAACAAAAAAGTTTACAGGCCTGCTCGTATGTTCCCTTTGGATTTTAGTCTTGGAGGGGGCTTTGTCCTGAAGGGACTTGATTGCTTGCCTTAATGGTACAAATGGTGGTCTGAAGTTTTGATAATTATGTAATAAAATCTTGAACCTCTCAGGGTTCTGGCCTTGACTGGGCTCTGCTTGGTAGTTCTCATTTCGGGAGTTTCATGGTGGTTGTAGGCAAGTGGTAGCAAAGGACAGTTCACTCACATGACTACAGTTCAAACCCATCAGTTGCTCCTCAGAAACCCTATAGAGGGTTGCTATGAGCGGTAACTAACTTGACATCACTTAATAACAACATTTTATATATATATTTTTTTAGCTCAAAGGAATGACTCATGCCTTGGAAGTAGGAAAGGCAGACTACTTCTGAATGTTTAGACACTGAAAACCTTATGACTAACAGTGTAACACTGTCAGAAAGCACCAGAATATTGAATATTACGAACAGCACCATAATATCATTAGGTATAGTGCCAAAAGAAGAGCCTGGGGAAAAACTCCCTCCTCAAAGTAGAGTTGACCTTGATAATGTGAATGGAGTAAATATTCAGGACCTTCATTTTCTGATGGGGTACAATTTAAAATAAGAAGAAACAGTTGTAAACATCCATTAATAATCAGAACATGGAATGTACAAATTGATGGAATACAACTAAAAATGAGGAGAAAGAGTTGTAAACATCTATTAATAATCAGAACATGGAATGTATAAAGTATGAATCTAGGAAAATGGAAAATTGTTAAAATGAAATGAAATACATAACGATACATATTTTAGGCATTAGTGAGCTGAAATGGGCTTTTTGAATCTAACCATCACATAGGTTATTATGCCAGGAATAACAAATTTAAGAGGAATGGCATTGTATTCATCATCAAAAAGAACATTTCAACATCTATCTTGAAGTATAATGTTGTCTGTAATAGGATACTATTCTTATTCCTACAAGGAAGACCATTTAATACCACTAATACTCAAATGTATGCATCAACCACTAAAGCCAGTGATGATATTGTTGTTGTTGTTAGGTGCCATTGAGTTGGTATCGACTCAGCGACATTTTGCACAACAGAACGAAACATTGCATGATCCTGGGCCAACCTCACAATTGTTGCCACGTTTGACCCATTGATTCTTCCACTTTGTCAATCCGTCTTGTCGGGGGTCTTCCTCTTTTTCTATAACCCCCTCCCACTTTACCAAACATGATATCCTTCTCCAGCGACATGTGTGAAGTATGAGAGATGAAGCTTGGCCATCATGGCCTCTAAGGAGCACTCTGGCTGCACTTCTTCCAACACAGATCTGTTTGTTCTTTTGGCAGCCCATGGCACCTTCAATATTCTCCTCCAACATCATAACTCAAAAGCATCAATTCTTCTATGGTCTTCCTTATTCACTGTCCAGCTTCCACATGTATATGAGGTTATTAAAAATACCATGGCTTGGGTCAGGCACACCTTAGTCCTCAAGCTGACGTCTTTGCTCTTCAACACTTTCAAAAGGTCTTGTGCAGCAGATTTGCCTAATGCAATACGTCATCTGATTTCTTGACTGCTGCTTCTGTGAGTGTTAATAGTTGATCCAAGAAGAATGAAGTCCTTGACAACTTCAATCTTTTCTCCATTGATAAGAATGTTGTTTATTGGTCCAGTGGTGAGGATTTTTGTTTTCTTTACATTAAGATGCATTCCATACTTAAGGCTTTGCTCTTTGACCTTCATCAGTAAATATTTTAAGTCCTCTTCACTTTCAGCAAGCAAGGTTGTATCATCTGCATATCACAGGTTGTTAATGAGTCTTCCTCCAATCCTGATGCCACTTTTTTCTTCATATAATCCAGCTTTTCGTATTATTTGCTCAGCATACAGGTTGAATAAGTATGGTGAAAGAATACAACCCTGTTGCACACCTTTCTTAATTTTAAAACATTCAGTGTTCCCATGTTCTGTTCGAATAACTGCCTCTTGATCCATGTACAGATTCCTTATGAGCAGAATTAAGTGTTCCGGAATACTCATACTTTGCAATGTTGTCCATAGCTTGTCATGATCCACACAATCGATGAAAGAAGAATTATATCAATTTCTTCAGTCTGAAACTGATTGCACATGTAATCAAGATGTGTTGATAATCACTGGTGATTGGAATGCAAACGTTGGAAACAAAGAGGAAGAATCAGTAGTTAGAAAATGTGGCCTTGGTGATAGAAATGATGCTGGAAATCACATGGTAGAATTTTGAAATACCAATAATTCATTTGTTGTAGATACCTTTTTAAACAACATACCTATACACACAATCTTCACAAGATGGAATATGTAGAGATCAAATCGACTATATCTGTTGGAAGAGATTGTGGAAGCACTCCATATCATTAGCTAAAACAAGGTCAAGGGCAGACTATAGAACAGACCACCATTTGCTCATATGCAACTTCAGGCTACAACTGAAGAAAATTAAAACAAGTCCACGAGGGGTGCAGCTTGATGGTGAATTAGGGAGAATTGAGGTGCAGACCTCCAGTAGTAATAACACAGAATACTGGATCAGGTTCAGGGGACAGTCCCAGAACTCTGAAATACGTATAAAGGAATATTTAGAAGGACCAAAGGCTTACTGCTAGTGGGATTTGTAGCAGAAGCAAGAAAGGTGGCATTTTCTGATCTGCAGCTACCAGCGGGTGCCAGGGTGACTATCTTGGGTATGTCAGAGTAAGAGCAGGATCAGAGGAGTGTTCCCACTGCAGAGGTCTTACAGATTGTCAGAGATAAAGGTGTGACCACTTTTTTTCTGTTCATTGGTCCCTCACTCTCTGCACACCTCCACTCTGGTGACTAGAGGGGGTACCTGAGTGAGAGGACCCCCCCACCACTCAGGGTTCTACTATATATGTGCATGGATCTGTTTAGCAAAACCACAAACATAGAATCTATGAAGGAGTTGGAGGGAGTCAACAGCAACTGTTTAAAACAGAATAGTCTCTCGGCATGGCTCCAGCCAGCTGAGTGAGAAGCATTAAAGTCATACTCATATTTTGCTAGGGTTTTGTTTTATCTTTTGTTTTTTTGGCGATTATAGACTGTAGTATCCAATCTGGGATTTATTTATTTATTTATTTAGTTAGTTAGTTCCTGTTTTACCTGTGGGTGCTCTTTCTATCCTTACATTACCCAAGAAGAGACAGCAATTGTGGTCATACAGCCAAGTTACAATCACACCTATAAAATCCCACTATCCAGGCAATAGCCAATACTAGCTGATATATACCAGATAGATACCCAACACCTGCTACAATTACTCTGAGTTGAGTAATAAGAAAAGTGAAAAGGGAAGCCCATCTTATGATTACATCTACCTGGAGACAATCAGAAAGCTTAATAATACATCAGCATACATTCATCTAATTATTGAAAACACATCTAATTATTGAAGATGCCCAAGAGACAGTTGAAAATTTAGCCACATGTCTAGAAACAAGTAGAGTAACTGAAACTAACGAGCTGCAGGTAGACCTAGACCTCCCATTGGAAGGGCAGACTTTGGAACTGCCTGAGAAGGAATTCAGGAGAATGATATTGAGGTGCATCCAGATACTCCACAGAGGGGTTGAGAATAATAATGAAGAAGTCAGGAAAGCACTACAGGAACAATAAAATAAGATAGAAATGGCATTGGAAACAATCCAAAACCTGCAGAAAGAGGCACAAACAATAATAAAATATCAGAAATGGACAATACACTGAAAAGGCAAAGGAGTAAAATTGAAGAGCTAGAAGTCAGAACAGGTGTGCTGGAAGACAAATCTCTCAATACTGTTAAGATAGAAGAGCAAGCAGAAAAAGGGATAAAAAAAATCTGAAGAAAGTCTAAGATTCATGTGGGACAACATGAAGAGGAATAACTTGAGAATTATTGGAATTCTGGAATAGGAAGAATCACAGAAGTCCACTGAGGGGATAGTTGAAGAACTTATGGAAGAAAATTTCCCTAATATCTGAAAAATGAAAAGATAAGCATTCAAGAAGCTCAATGAGCCCCAGGAAGGATAGACTACAAAAGAAAATCACCAAGACATATCATAATCAAGCTTTCCAAAATCAAAGATCAGGAGAAATTCCTGAAAGCAGCTAGGAAAAAGAGAAGTGTTACTTACAAAGGCAAGCAAATAAGATTAAGCTCTGATCTTTCTGTAGAAACCATGCAGGCAATAAGTCAATGGGTAAACATATATAAAACCCGGAAAGGAAAAAAAAATGCCAACCAAGAATTGTCTACTCAGCAAAGCTGTCAATCAAATACGATGGTGTAATCAAAACATTCCAGGATAAATAGAAGCTAAGGGACTTTGCCAAAGCCAACTCAATGCTTCAAAACATCATAAATGGAAGTTTTTTGGACTGAAAACCAAAAAGAACAGACAACAACCAGAGATTGACATACATGACAACACCAGCCAGAACTCAATTGACAGATGGAAGAATCCAGAACAGAACATAGCTATAAGAAAGAATTTAGAGGATCTGGGAGGTCAGTCTATGACCAAAACAATTACAATGTAAAAAAAGGTAAAAATATAGGAAAAGAGATCCAGATGATGAAAAGGTCAGGTAGAGTTCAGGGTAAAATAGACTATTTTAAATGGAGGAAAAAATTAATAGAATATAAGGTAACCTCAAAGAAAATTAATACTTCACAATATGCCAAGAAAATGAAAATCCAAGATTAAAATGGAAATATTAAAAATACGAAGTTTAAGAAAAGATATCCATACTAAAAGAAAGAAAAAATTTTCTTCGTTGACTTTCAGGGGTGGGAGGGAGGAGATGGTAATGCACAGGTTAGGGGATAGACACATCATAGTTCAGGTGTTGGGGAGAGCAATACACAAGAAAGGGGCAGGGGATGGAATAATAAGGTAGATAGGGGTACATTTGGTCAGGTTTGTATGGGCTAAATGGGACAGAGGTAAATAGTGATGTATGCTCAACCTTGGAACAATAGGGTTCTGTGATACAGGGACAGAGGCATAGTCTGAATAGGTAAAAGAGGGGAAATAATGTTATGGTGCTTGACTGTCTTATGAATGTTGGTTTCCCCTGTCTATTATTCTAAAGTACACTTGAGTGATATATAAAGGGATATTGGGAAACAAGATTACAGAAAATGTGCAAGCCCATTTTCAGCCTATAACTGACTAGAATACCTAAAAAGGTTCTAGAACTTCCCCAGTGAAATAGGCTTCCTGTGGAGCCTTTGTGGTATATAGGACCTTAGGTGGAATCCTGAGCCCCATCCAGAATCTTCTGAGGTGGAACATTCCCACTTGAAAGGACATGCAGACCAGCCTGGAGTGTCTAGAGGAACTGAAGACATTTCTTGAAAGAAAGACCCACAGGAAAAAGAAAAAACAAAAAGGACAGTCTGATTGGCTACTACAAGAACAAGCAAGTTGTTCACCAGGTAGCCATCAAGGTAAATAATCAAGTCCCTTCAGGAAAAAAACCCCTCCAAACTCAGAGGGAACACACGAGCAGTCATGTAAGCTGTTGGCGACCACGTTGGTCTGCTGATGAGTGGCAGACAGGGAAATGCAGCAAGGAAGATCTGGGCTGAGTTTGACCATGTTCCATAGACTCCCATCGACCTGGAGATGAGAGAGAGAAGAGGAAGGGTTGTTTGGTCTGAAGTGTGGTAAGACCTGAGGACTTCTAAGTCCATGGACAAGGACCTATCCACAAAAGACTTGAGCTGAGAGTGAAGTGTACAGCTGATATGAAGTGAGGGTACATGCACAAGAATGCCCATACTTACAGATAAGTACCCATTTGCCCTAGCTTTGATGGCTTGATGATCAGAACTTGACTATAGGAAGAGAAAGAAATTTGATAAAGGAAACAAGTATAAATTGCTACAATTTGATGAACTTGATCTATACTTATGAATGTAGTAGCTCAAAATACCAACTGAGAGGGAAGAAGTCTTCATATTGAGAATCAAACATATCCCCTTTGTACACAGGGTTGATAGGGATGGGCAACTTAGATACTGGCTACCTAAAATGGGGGGTGGGCAGGGGACGATGACTATAAAGACACAAGATGGCTGGCTTACAAGTTTTCAAGAGAGAATTTGGTTTTAGAGTGCAGAAGAAGGTAGAATCCCCACTGAATAGTTTTTATCTTGTCTACATGGGTCTGGTGAAAGGAGTTGAGGATAAGATTTTTTTGATTCAATAGCAAGTAATTGTTATCATGATGAATTGCAATCGTCACAACTATAGGAGTAGAAGGTTTGTAACATAAAGTGGGGAGTAGTTAACCTTACATTCCAGGAACAGAAGATTCTAGGATCATCAAGGGAGAAGAGCATGAGCAGAATGTGGGACCCTAACCAGAGAAGCAGCGACACCAGAGATGGAGGCAAAGATGATGACATTGAAAGATAGAGCAGCTGAGGATTCTAGACTCGTGGAAAGAGCAAAGCTGTATGCAGGTGGCTAGGAGGCAGGCTTACAAAATATGCCCTTGGGTTGTTTAAATGATTATATATTCCTGAGTGTTTTTGTGTACATCAAAAAGACAACCAAAAAAAACCCCACCAAATAACCCCCTGGGAATAGAAGCAAATACTGCTGGATGGTGATGCATGGGGGGATTGTAATCATTGCAATGATACGCAATATGATAGGGTAAGTGCAAAGTAGATGTTTTCCCATGTAAACTATCACTCAATTCACAATAAAAGCTTTAATAAAAAAAAGTCCATGAGAGCCAAAATATTACCTTAAACACAGCCCACCTGAATTTAAAGATCATATCAAGAACAGATTGGATGCATTAGACACTAATTAACAAAGACCAGAAAAGTTGTGAGATGACATTAAGAGCACCATACAGAAAGAAAGCATAAGGTCACTAAGAAGACAAGAAAGAAGGAAAAGAACAAAAAGGATGCCAGAAGAGTCTGAAACTTGCTCTCCAGTATAGAGAAGCTAAAGCAAATGGAAGGAATGAGGAGGTAAAAGAGCAGCTTTTTCAAAGGGCAGCTTGAGAAAACAAAATCAAGTACTATCATGACATATGCAAAGACCTAGAGTTAGAAAACGAAAGGGAAGAACATGCTCAGTATTTTTCAAGCTGAAGGAACTGGAGAAATAATTCAAGCCTCAATCTGAAATATTAAAGGATTCTAGAGACAAAATATTGAATGATATAGAAAGCATCAAAACAAGATTGAAGGAATACACAGAATAACTGTACCAAAAAGAAATTGTTGATGTTCAACTATTTCAAGAGGTAGCATATGATCAAGTACCAATGACACTGAAGTAAAAAGTCTAAGGTGCACTGAGGGCAGTGGCACAGAGCAAGGCTCTAGGAATTGATGGACTACAAATTGAAATATTTCAACAAACTGATGCAGCACAAGAGTGACTGGTCCTTGGAGAAGGATACCATGCTTAGTAAGGTGAAGGGTCAGCAAAATAAAGGAAGACCCCCAAGGATATGAAACAACACAGTAGCAGTTGCAATGGTCTCAAGTGTATCAGTGATTGTCAACATGCTGTAGGACCAGGAAGTATTTCATTCTATTTTTCATAGAGTTGCTATGAGTTGGAACAATAGACAGGTTTATAAGGTAAACAATAACACTAGTGAGGTACACACACTTTAGAATAATCAACCACTTGAGATTAAAAGGGTAGCATTTATCCAAGAACAAATTTTGGAAGGGTTAGGAAGGAAGGAAAAATGGAAATAGGAAATACAGCAAGGAAGTGGGTGAAATGATGTTACATTGAGGGGATTGTAATCAATAAAATTAAATAAAATGCACACGAGTTCTTGTGTGTGTGTGTGTGTGTGTGTGTGTGTGAATTGAGTGAAAATTTACAGGGCATATCATCAGTTTTACAATCAATAAATCATATACTTTGTTTCATTACAATGGTTATAATCCCTTCCATGTACGATCAGTTAACAGTATTTCTTGCTATTCATTTTAGCTCTTTAAAAAAAAAAAACTTCAGGCATATATAATAATTTAAACCACCAAAGGGCACATTCTGCAAGGCCGCCTTCTGGCTGCCAGATCTCAGTCCCTCTATTTCCATGAATCTAGATTTTTAGCTATGCACATGAGTTCTTGAATGTAAAATTGACAATCTGTTCTGTAAACCATCATCCAATTCACCATAAAGAGTTTTATTAAATTAATTCATTTTTTAAAGCAGGTGTTATGTGAAAATGGAGACTGACTGCATCGTTACCTAATTGCCAAATTACATCATTATATAATTGTCAAATCACTGAAAATCATGGCCCAGTCAAGTTAACACCCAACATTAACCATCACACGTAATATTCATTACTGCCAGTTGTACATCATTAATGTGCAAAATATTTGCATAGTAGGTTTTTTACTATCTATAGAAATGTGAGATGTCAGATAAAAAGATAGTAAGTGAAGACTAAGGGTATTTCTTTTTCTTGGATTAGTGTTCTGATTGTAACTTATTGAATATTGAATACAATTAGGAGAGCAGGCACCCTTGTCTTATTTCCAAGTTCAAGGGGAAAACAGTCAATCTTTCTCCATTAAGAGTAATGTTGACTGTCGGCATTTCATACATGCCCTGAATCATACTGAGGAACTTCTATTTAGATTTTCTTGAGGGTTTTTGTCAAGAGAGGGTGCTGTTCTTTTTAAACTGCCTTTTCTGCATTTATAGAGATCATCTTGTGGTTCTTTTCCTTTGTTCTACCAAACGATGTGTTGCATTGAGTTAATCTACTGCAAGTGACCTCTTAAAGTGTGTTGCAGACCGTGTAAGACTAGTCAGAGGTTCGAGGCCCTCTAGGGCTGAGTGTAACAAATGAGGCCACTGGCAGTTAATGGAAAATTGCTTTCATCTTAATATTCAGGTATATATATTAAATTAATACACTGGAGCCTTTGAAAATCCACAGATAAATGTGATATATTCCTAAAGCCGAGACTAAAGGTTGCAAGGTTAAACCTTTCTCCAAAGGATTAACTAAAAATATTTTAGCTACTTCTCGGTTCTTTGTTCTATAGACAAAGAACCCATCCTCCCTAATCCCTTTTCCAGGTACAGCCCATTCACCTGGGCGTCTCCTGCAGAACTCTCACCTTCCCCCAACTGACCTCAGGGGCTATAGATATGTTAATTGGGCCTGAGAATCCAAGTTGCTGGCCTGGGATTCGAACCAGTGAAGTACAATGTAAAGTTACCTGAATGTCTGGAAAATTACTGATGTTAGCTGTATCCTGTTTTAGTCCCTCCCAGCTTGGTGTGAAACTCCTCCCCTAAATAAAACAGAGGCCCGGGCCTCCCCAGGTGTGCATTACTGGTTGGAAGGCATGGAGTAACGATTGCAGTACATTACGGGTTGGAAGGCATGCAGTAAAGATTACAGGGCAGTGAGTTGCTGCCTGCAGAGGCCATGATGCCTGTAGTCCCAAGCCTGCCCACCAGTGATGTATCCACCCTGGCTTTGGGGTGCCTCATTGTCTCCCTTCTTCTGTTTGTCTGTGTATTCTTTCACTATCCCTATCGCCACTGGATCTCCCCTCCTCGTGAACCAAACACTCGTGACAACTATGTCGAGGGAAAACCCCGACAAAAGTGTATTAAACCAAAGATGTCACTTTGAGGACTAATGTGTGCCTGACCCAAGTCATGGTATTTTCAATCACCTCAAATGCATGGGTAAGGTGAATTGAATTAATAAGGAAAACTGAAGAAGAATTAATGCATTTGAATACGGTGCTGGCAAAAAATATTGAATACACCATGAACTAAAAGAAGAATGGAAAAATCTGTCTTGGAAGAAGTGCAGTTCCTTAGAAGTAAGGATGGCAAGACTTCATACTATGAACTTTGGACATATTTTCAGGAGATAGCAGTCCCTGGAAAAGAACATCACACTTGTTAAAGTAGAGGGTTAATGAAAAAGAGAAGACCGTTAATGAGATAGATTGATACAGTGGCTGCAACAATGGGTTAAAACACAAGAAAGATTGTGAGGAAGGCTCAGGACTGGACAGTGTTTCACTCTGTTAGCAATACAGTCACTATAAGTCGAAACTGACTCAGCAGCATCTAGTAACAGCATTGATGTAGTGTATTATGTTGCTTGTTGGTGTTGTTAAGAGATCGTATCAAAGTGAACAATTCCTGCATTGCTGGAATAAATCCGTCTTGGTCATGGTGCATAACTTTTAATGCATCATGTTTTTGAATTATGTTCACTAGTATGTTGTTGAAGATTTCACACCTATTGTCATAAGGGAAATTGCCTCTTTTATTGTGGAGTCTTTGTCTACTTTCAGTGTTGGGGTTATGTATGTTTCATATAATAAATCAGGGAACCATATAGGCAATAAGGCAATGGGGATATGTATACAAAGTTCTAAAAGAAAACAATTGTTAACCAAAAATCGTTTGTTGTTGTTATGTGCCTTTGAGTCAGTTCCCATTTTTAGCGACCCTGTATAGAGTTCCTGAAGAGTGACTGGTGAGTTTGAACCACCGAACTTGTGGTTCAAACCAACCTTGTGTTCCAGTGCTTATCCTACAGCACCACACAGAGGACTCCACCTAGAATCATATACATAGCAAAACTGTCCCTCAAATTAGAACATTTACAGATAAACAGAAATTAAGGGACTTTGTAATAACCAGGCCAACTTAAAAAAAATACTGAAGGGAGTTTTTTGGACTGAGAACCAACAACACAGATAACAACCTGAGATTAACACACACAACAACACTAACACCACACAAAATTCAATCTGTTGTTGCTGTTAAGTGCTGTTGAGTTAGAACTGACTCATAGCAACCCTATTCATAACATAATGAAACACTGTCCAGTCCTCCACCAGTCTCACAATCATTGCTTGAGCCCATTGCTGCTGCCACTGTGATGCAATCCATTTCATTGAGGGGCCTTCCTCTTTTTCACTGACCCTCTACTTTACCAAGCATGATATCCTTCCCCCGGACTGTTCCCTCCTGATCGTATGTCCGAGGTATGAGAACTAAAGTCTGGCCATCCTGGCTTATAGGGAGCATTCTGGATGCACTTCTTCCAAGACAGACTTGTTTGTTCTCTGGCAGTCCATGGTACTTGTAAGAGAAATGTACACATCTGAAAATAGAGAGTCAGAGATATCAATTTGTAGTGAAGACAACCACAAAACGAAAGAGGAAAAGTGTAGTTACAGAACTTCTCAGTGGCAAGGAAGTTAAGGTAGGTGTCAAGATAAAATGGACTGGTTTAAACTGGGGGAGATATTAATAAAGTATAGGGTAACCTCAAAGAAAATTAATACATCTTCACATCAATCAGGAAAAGAGAAAAGCATGAAGATTTAGTAAGCATTAAAACAACAGAAATGAAGAAATTAACAAGAAAATGCACAAACAAAATGAATTCAATACAGAACATTATGTGGGACAAAAAACCCCCAACAGAATAAAACAATTGAATAGTTACACTGAATTTCAGTGAAATACGTGCACCAGTCAAGAGACAGAGTAGTAGAATGGACAAGAAAACAGGATCCAACATATGTGGTCTACAAAAGACACACCTTATACACAAAGACAAAAATAGATTAAAAATCAAATGATTAAAAAAATGAAATGATAGAAAAAATATATCAAGCTAATGGCAATTTAAAATGAGCATGAATGGCAATATTAATTTCTGATAAAATAAACTTTAAGGCAAAAACAAGTTTAAGAGGCAAAGAATGACATTATATCATGATTAAAAAGTGAATTGAACAAGAAAATATATCCATAATAAAAATCTATGTTCACAATGAAAGAGCCTCAAAACACATAAATCAAGCTCTAAGAGAATTGAAGAAAGAAATAGATAATGCTACAATATTAGGAGAGTTTAATATACTACTTTCAATGAAGGAAAGAACAACTAGATAGAAACTCAACAGACACAGAAGAACTAAACAACACAATCAACCAACTTGAACTCATAGATTTATAACAGAGCACTCAACACAATACACATTATACTCCAGTGTACTTGGGACATTTTCCATAATAGACCATATGTTAGGCCACAAATCAAGTCTCAATAAATTTAAAAACATTAAAATACTACAAAGCATCTTTTCAGATCATAATGCTATAAAATTAGAAATCAACAATAGAAGATCAAGGAAAAAAACCTCAAGTACATGGACATTGAACAACACCTTGCTTAAAAGCTATTGGGAAATAGAACAAATACAAAATGAAAATTTTAAGTTCTTGAATCAAATGAGAACAACAACAAACAAAAACCCTACCAAAACCTTTGGGACACAGCAAAAGCAGTGCTCAGAGAACAATTTACAGCAATAAATATGCACATCCAAAAAGAGGAGAGAACTAAAACCAACACGTTATGCAATATCTCCAGCAATTAGAAAAAGAGCAACAAAGTAAACCTCATTGGGGGGGTGGGGGGTGGATTAAAGCAGAAATAAATTAATTCAAAACAGAAAAACAATAGAAAGAATCAGTAAGGCAAGAAATTGGTTCTTCGAAAGGATTAATAAAATTGACAAATCATTGGCAAATCTAACAAAAGAAAAGCAGATTCAAGCAACTAGCATAAGAAACTATATGGGTGACATCTCAACAGAAATTAAAAGGACAGTAACAGAATACTATGAAGAATTGTATTCCAACAAATTAGAAAATCTGGAAGAAATGGATACATTTAGAAAAACATGACCTACCTAAATTAACACAGAATGAAGTAGAAAACTCGAACAGACCTATATATATTGAACAGACCTATATATTCCAGCCTAGATGGCTTTACTGGTGAATTTTACCAAACATTCAGAGAAGAGCTGACATCAGTTCTACTCAAACTATTTCAGAACATTGAATAGGATGGAAAATTCCTGACTACATTTTATGAAGTGAGCATAAACCACAGACTAAAACCAGGCAAAGACACAGCTGAAAAATATATCCCTCATGAACAAGGATGCAAAAATTCAGCAGCATCCCATCCAATAGAATTCAACAACATACCAAAAACAATACATCATGACCAAGTGGGATTCATGCCAGGAATGCAAGGATGGATTAATATTAGAAAAACAATCAATGTTATCTACCACATAAAGCAAAGGAAAATACCCACATGGTCATATTAATTGACTCAGAAAAGGCACTTGACAAACTCCAACATTCATTCCTGATAAAAACACTCAGAAAATAGGAACACAAGGGAAATTCCTGAACATATTTAGAGCATATTATCACATCCAAAAGCCAACATTACTCTCAATGAAGAGAAACTGTAAAAATTCCCATTATGAACAGGAACCAGACAAGGATGCGCTTTATCACCACACCTATTCAATATTGTGTTGGAAGTTTTAGTCAGAGGTATAAAACAGGAAATGGAAATTTAAGGCATCAAAATTTACAAGGAAGTAAAAGTCTATCTATTTTCAGATGATATGATTGCATGCATTGAAAATCGTAGTAGAGACTCAGCAAGAAAATTATTGGAACTCATTGAAAGTTTCAACAAAGTGGCAAGGTACAAGATTAATATACAAAAATCAGTTGTATTTCTCTGTACTAATAAAACAGCTCAGCAAAGGAAATCAGGAAAACAATATAATTTACAGTAGCCACCCAAAAGATGAAATATTTAGGAATAAATCTAACAACAGAAACAAAAGACTTATACAAAGAAAACTACAAACTACTACCACAAGAAACCAAAAGAGATGTACAAAAATTGTGAAAATGCCAACACTACCCAAAGCAATTTATAGATATAACACAATCCCAATCCAGATTTCAACATCATACTTTAAAGAGATGGAAAAACTGATCACTAACTTTATGTGGAAAGGAAAGAGATCTCAGCTAAGCACAAACATTGCTTAAGAAGAAGAACAAAGTTGAAGGTCTCTCACTACTGATTTCAAATTTTACTACATAGCCACAGTGGTACCTGGTACTGGTACAACGAATGATGCATAGATGAATAGAACAGAAATGAGATCCCAAAAATAAATCCATCCACAAACATCAGCTGATCTTTGATAAAGGGACAAGATACATTAAATGAGGAAGAGATAGTAACTTTAACAAATGGAAATAATTTGCAGAAGAATGAAACAAGACCCATATCTTACATCATATACAAAAACAAATGCAATATAGATTAAAGAGCTAAATATAAAACATAAAACTATGAAGATTATCAATGAAAAAATAGGGACAAACCAAGGGGCTCTAACATATGGCATAAATATATTGTCAAATGTAATAAAAAACACAAATAGTAGAAGACAAAATAGATGACTGGGATCTTCTAAAATCAGACACTTATGTACATCAAAAGGTTTTGCCAAAAGAGTAAACAGAGAGTCTGCAGACTGAGAAAACCTTTTTTGAATGACATGCCAGACAAGGGACTAATTTCTAATATTTATAGAAAACTACATAGTGGTTATGAATCGGGCTACGAACCTCAGGGTCAGCAGTTCGAAACTACCAGCTGCACCATGGGAGAAAGATGAGGTTTTCTGCTCCCGTAAAGATTTACAGCCTCGGAAACTCTGTACAGGGTCGCTATGAGTCGGAACTGACTGCACAGCACATACCAACAACAACAACACCTCTATAAGAAAAAGACCAGGTTTGCTGAGCATAAAGACACTGGAGGAACCCGAGGCTATGGTCCTCAACCAACATTCAAATCAAGGCTATGGCCCTCAAACCAACATTCAACAAACAAGTGGAAAGGAACTCACCCTTATGACCCAATTTTCAGTCAAAGAAAGAAAATGGGCAGAGGACACAAACATACACTTCATATATCAATAAATATATAAAGAAATGTTCAGGATCATTAGCTATTTGCTGTTTTTTATGTTCCATCGAGTCAGTTCCAACTCATAACATCATAACAACCCTGTATAGAGCTTCAGAGGAGCATCTGGTGGGTTTGAACTGCCAACCTGTGGTTTGCAATCAAGTGCTGATGCTACAGCTCAACACCAAAAGTCCATTAGTCATTAGAGAGATGCAAATTAAAACAACAATGACATATCATCTTACCCCATTATTAATATCAAAATTAAAAAAAGAAAACAACAAATGCTGATGAGGGTGTGAAGAGACTGGGACCCTTTTACATTGCTGGTGGGACTGTAAAATGGTTCAACCAATGTGAAAAATGGTACAGCACTTCCTCAGAAAGTTGGAAATATAAAAACCGTATGAACCAGCAATCCCTCTACTTGGTATAAGAAATAAGAACCACGAAATGCATTGTTGATTGCACCACTATTCACAATAGTAAAAAGATGGATACAGCCTAAGTGCCCATCAATGGAAGAATGGATAAAAAACTTTGGTACATACACAATGGAACACTCTACAACATTAAAGAATAACAATGAATCTGAAAAACATCTCATAGCATGTAGGAACCTGGAAGACATTCTGCTAAGTGAAATTAGCCAATTACAAAAGAACAAATATTATATGAGACCACTATTTTAGAAACCCAAGAAAAGGTTTTCATGCTAAAAGCAACATGCTTTGATGGTTACCAAGGGATAGACACATGTTAACTTGAGTGATGTTGTTAAGGGCCTTCAAGTCAGTTCCTACCCATAGTGACCCTGTATAGGGTTTCTGAGGAGCAGCTGGTGAGCTTGAACTGCCAACCTTGCAGTTCAAAGCGACTTTGCAGTCCAGTGCATTAACTCATAGAGATGGGAAGGGCAATATACAAGAAGTGGGAGGTTGGCATAAGAATGATGAAGATAAGCGAAGGTATAGGGAGGTATGTAAGGGCTAAAGGAAATAGAAGTAAATAGTGCTATATACACACAACCTTGGAACAAGGTTGTTCTGCATGTGGATACACAGGCTGAACGGGTATGGGAGGAAGAGTGGGGGTATACCTACAAATATGTAAAGGTCTGAAAGAGGATATTTGTACAAGGGCATTTACCTTTGCTGCAAACACACGTATGAATGTGATGGAGCATACAGTAGGCAAAATGTTGAAAACTTTTTAGATACAATTAAGCATCTTAAGGTAATGAACTGCTGGATCTGGGAGCTCAGGAACATAATCTCAGGGGACATCATGGTCAGTTGGCATAACATTGTCCACAAAGACTATGTTGTACACCCTACTTTGGTGAGTAGTGTCTGGGATCTTAAAATCTCATGAGTGAAAGCAAGAAGAGCGATGACAACTGAAGAGGCTTGGAATCAATTAGTTCAATAGACTAATGGAACATGTGAACATCACTCTCCACATTTTTAAGACCAGAAGGTTGTGCGGGGTTACCACTACAACTGCTCTTAAAATGGATCACATTAGAAGGTTCTGAATAGAGTAAAAGAAACTTTAGAACAAAACTCAAAATTATAAAAGGAAAAAGACCGGGCTTACTGGTCATAAAGAGACTGGAGGAGCCTGAGACTATGGCCCTTGATCAACATTTAGATCGGGAAAGGAACTCACCCCTGTGGCCCAATTTTCATCCAAGCAGTAGATAGGTATATAGGGGGAACAGCAACACTAGTAAATTATGCTCAACCATGGAATGGACAATAATTCAAAATCAAAAGGGCAACATTTACCTAGGAACAAAGTTGAGAAGGGATGGGAGGGTGGGTGGAGTGGAAATATGAACCACAGGGAGGAAGTGGGATAACTGTTGTATGGAGGGGATTGCAATCATTGAGATGAAACAAAGTGTACAATTTGTTGAAGGTAAAAATAATGATCTTGTCTGTAAACTTTAACTCAATCCACAATAAAAAGTTAAATAAATTAGGGAGTTTTATGAGACTTTCTGCTTCGGTAAAGATTTATAACCCTGGAAGCCCTGTACAGGCTCGCTATGAGTCAGAATCGACTCCACGACACATAACCACCACCACCGCCACTTCTTTTGGGGAGGGATTAAACAAGATTGCTGCCGATTCTTCTTGAAATGTTTGGAAGAAACAGAACTGGTTTGGGGGTGTAGGGACGTTTGATCACTGATTAAATCTTTTTGGTTGTTATTTGTTGAGATTTTCTTAAGTCAGTTTGGGTGTGATGTGTGCACCTAAGAATTTGTCCATTTCATCTAGGTTAGTCAGTTGGTTGCTATAGATTCCAGCATAATTCTCTTTATTTTTTATCAGTTTACTTGTACTGTTTCCTCTTTTGTTTCTTATTTTGGTTATTTGCATCTTTTCTCTTTTTCCTTGTCAGTCAAGATAAATGCCTATCAATTTTATTGATTTTTCAGTGAACCAACTTCTTGTTTTATTGATTTTTTCTATTGTTTTTCTTCTTTTTAATTGTAGCTATGCTTTAATCTTTGTTATTTCTTTTCTTCTGGTAGATTTGGGCTTAGTTTGCTCTTCTTTTTCTAATTTCTGGAGTTGTCAAGTTAGGCTGTTGATTTATGATCTTTCTTCTTTTTCCATATAGACATTTAATGCTATATGCTTCCCTCTGAGTATTAATTAATTACCTTTGCTGAATCCCATAAATTTTGGTATGTTGTACTTCCATTTTCATTTGACTTTAAGAAATTAGTGATTTCTCTTTTGACTCTTTCCTTGACCAAATTGTGGTTTAATTTCCATGTTTGTATATTTCCCAGCTTTTTTCTGTCATTTATTTCTAATTTCATTCCATTAGGGTTTAAAATCAAAACAACCCCCCCCCCAAAAAAAAGACTCAAATGGGAAGCCCATCTCCTGATCACATATACCTGGAGGAAGTCTGAAAGCATAAAAAAAAACAAAAAAAAAAAAACAAACCCCTTTGCATAATCCCATTCTTGTAAAATTTATCAAGACTTGCTTTGTTACCTCACATGGGGTCCTTCCTGGAAAATGATTACTGTGCACTGGAGTAGAATGTATTGGGTGGAGTATTCTACATATGTCTTTTAAGTCTAGATGGTTTATAGTGCCATTAAGACCCTCTGTCTTGCTGTTGATCTCCTTTCTAGATGTTCTATTCAATATTAAATGTGGTGTATTGGTTTCCAACTATTATTGTACTGCCATTATATATTTTTTTCCATCAATTCTATCAGTGTTTGCTTTATGTATTTAGGTGTTCTGATGTTGGGTGTTTTCATGGATTAAATGGAGTGCCCCAAAAATGTGTGTCAACTTGGTTGTGTCATGATTCTGACAGCAATTTGACAGTTATGTAATGATGCAATTATCGCCAATGACATGGTCTGATGTGATCAGCCAATCAGTTATAAGAGGATTAACAGATACAACACCCTTACTCAAGTCACAGGCCTGATCTTCTATCAGGGAGTTTCCCTGGAGTGTGGCCTGTATCACTGTTGATCTTACAAGAGGTAAAAGTGTAAGAGAAACAAGCAAAGAAGGAAACGCCTACTACAAGAAAGAAGACATGGGAGCAAGGCATGATCCAGCTCCCTTTTAGTTAATGTTTGCATGGAATATTTTTATCTTTCTTTCACTTTCATTCAACCTATTTGTGTCCCTGGACTAAGGTATGCCTCTTGTAAACAACATACAGCTGGATTATGTTTGTTTACCCATTCTGCCACTCTTTGTTTATCCATTTTGCCACGTTCTGCTTTTTGATTGGAGCATTTAGTCCATTTATATTAAGTCTTAATATATTAGACTTAAATTTATATTAGACTTAATATAAATGGACTAAATGCTAAATGATGAAAACGACTAATTTCGACTATTTTGTTATTTTTTTGTATGTCTTGGGTTCTCTTTGCTTTTGTATGTTACTTGTTGTTGTTATAAAGCACCATTGAGTTGGTTCTGACCCATAGCGACCTTGTATAGGGTTTCCTAGAAGCAGCTGGAAAGCTTGAACTTCCGACCTTGCAGTTCAAACACCAGAACTCTTACCTGTTTCTGTGCTTTGTTGGTTTCTTTCAGTGAGTCATTATGGTTCCCTTCTCCTTTCCTTTTATAAGGTGACCCTTTAAACAACACGGGTTTGAACTGCTCAGGTCCACTTTTATGTGGATTTTTCTCAAAAAAACATCATATGATACTGTCTTCTTGTGAGCAGTTCTCTTCAGAGTAAAAAAAAGGTATCCCTCATGGTTCTTGTTTATTTTCACCATGTTTAGTGCAGGACTCCTCGTGTGATACTGTAGGATTAGCACTGGACTGTGAACCACAGATCGGCAGTTCAAACCCACCAACTACTCCTTGGAAATCATGTGCAGGGTCGCTATGACTTGGAAATGACTTGATAGCACTTAACAACAATAGTGCAACACTATAAACCTTGAATAACACAATGAGACCCATATGAAATGCCACTCACTAGTGAAGCCGGAAGTGTTTCCAAGAAGCAGAGAAAAATCATAACATGACAAGAAAAAGTTGAATTGCTTAATATGTACCATAAATTGAAATCTGCAACAGTAGCTGCCCACCATTTCAAATTAACGAATCAGTGCACAGATCAGTGTAAAAAAAAGAAGAGAAAACTCAGAAGGCATTACTCCAGCTCTGCCAGCAGGTGTAAAACCATTGCACTTTTTGCAAAATACCTTTTTATCTTATATCGAAAATGCAGCTTTTAGGTAGATGGAGTATATAATAAATTATTGTTATTGTTAGGTGCTGTCGATTCTGTTCTGGCTGATAGTGACCCTATGTAAAACAGAATGAACCACTACCCAGTTCTGCGTCATCCTCACAATCTTTGTTACACTTGAGCCCATTACTGCCACCACTGTACTAATCCATTTTAGAGATCTTCCTCTTTTTCATGGATCCTCCACTTTACCAAGCATGATGTCTTTCTCCAGGGACTGGTCCTTACTAATACTATGTGTGAAGTGTAAGAGATGAAGTCTTGCCATCCTAGCTTCTAAGGAGCATTCTAGCTATACTTCTTCCAACACAGATATGTTAGTTCTTCTGGAATTACATGGTACTTTCAGTATTCTTCTCCAACACCATAACTCAAATGTATCAATTCTATGGTCTAGCATATGACGCTATTGAAAATATCATGGCTTGGGTCCTGTGCACCTTAGTCCTCAAACTGACATCTTTGCTCTTAAATATTTTAAAGAGATCTTGTGCAATAGATTTGCCTAATGCAATACATTATTTTACTTCTTGACTGCTGCTTTCATGAGTATTGAAAGTGGATCCAAGCAAAATAAAGTCTTTGACAACTCTAATTGTTTCCCCATTTATCATGATGTTATTTATTGGTCCAATGGTGAAGACTTTTATTTTTTTTACATTAAGCTGCAACCCATACTAAAGGCTGTGGTCCTTGATCTTCATCAGTATTTTAAGTCCTCTTCACTTTCAGCAAGCAAGGTTGTATGATCTGCATGAAAGTTGTTAATGAGTCTTCCACCAATCCTGATGCCTTAGTTTTCTTCATATAACACAACTTTTTAAATTATTGCTCAGCATACAGATTGAGTAACTATGATGAAAGAATACAGCACTGGTGCACACATTTCCTGATTTAAAATCATTCGGTGTTCCCTTGTTCTGTTCGCATGACTGCCTCTTGGTCTATGTACAGGCTCCTCATGATCACAGTTCATTGTTCTGTGATACCTATTTTTCACAATGTTAGCCATAGTTTTATGTTGGAGGAGAATACTGAAAGTGCCATGGACTGCCAAAAGAACCAATAGATCTGTTTTGGAAGAAGTGCAGCCAGAGTGCTCCTTGGAGGCCAAGCT
>NW_006408887.1:150347-152259 GCF_000296735.1 Chrysochloris asiatica | reverse complement strand
ATTATAAAGGTAGAAGTTTTGTAACAAAAAAAGGGGAGTGGTTAATCTTACAGTCCAGAAATGGAGGACCCTAGGACTATCAAGAAAAAAGTGCACAAGCAGAATGCGGGGGGGATGGGGGGGGTGGCTTATGCAGGGAAGCAGCAGTGCCAGAGATGGAGGCAGAGATAGGGACATGGAGAGCAGGAGTGGCCAAGGACTCTAGATTCATGGACTAAGAAAACAGGGACTAAGAGCTGGTGGCCAGGAGCAGACTTGCAGAATGTGCCCTTTAGAAATGTAAATTATTTTATATGCCTGAGTGGGTTTTGTTTTGTTTTGTAAAAAAAGCTAAAGTGGCTAGAGAGAAATACTGTTAACTGATAGTACATGGAGGGGATTATAATCAATGTAATGAAACAAGGTATATGATTTGTTGAATGAAAAACTGATGATATACCCTGTAAACTTTCACTCAATCCACAATAAAAACCTTAAAAAAAAGAGAATATACTCATGCATGCAATTTTTCCTTCTGTTGTAAGTTACTTCCCAAAGATAAAGCCACAGGCGTGGGGCTATAAGCAGGAATGCATATTTTAACACCTCTTGGTATGCGTTAAACACTTGCCTTCCTGAACAAACCATGGACCTTCTCTTGTAGCTAGGGGTAGTCAATGAGATATAAACATAATGTATTGAGTGGGTGTAGTACAATGAATTGCTTAAAGTGGCTCTTCTAGCCAAATCTTGTGACACCCACAAAATGATTGGGTGGGACTATGCAAATAATGTGTTTGTTGCCCACTAAGGGGATTGGGCAGCCTACTAGTAATGCAAATAAGATTCATGGAACATTTGTGTGAGTGGGACCATGCAAATAAAATGTATGGAGCCATAATGAAGGGATTAGTCAGTTTTGCCATCCCAGTAAACTTGAAGAGAGCTCAAAACAACAATGATAACTAGGGTGGTGCTGGGTCAGGCAGCATTTCATTCTATTGTTTATAGGGTTGTCTGGTGTCTGTGTTCCAACTCAGCTCTGGTAGCGTAGTGGTTTATAGGGTCAGAATTTACTCCACAGCAACTAATAACAACAGGTTTAAAGGGAACCAATTCCAGAAGTGGAGAGGCATACCTCACTACTACTAAGAAGAAAAGCTGGCACCAGAGTGCTTCCTTTGGACCCAGAGTCTCTGAGTTGAGAATCTCCTATACCCAGAAGACAGTGAGCTTAATGCCAGAGACAGTACAAGATGGTAGCAGTGTGTGAGCTTCCCAACCCGCAGAGCAAGTGAACTGAGACCCTTCAGAAAGGAGCCATGCTGGCAGGGTAAAGAGGCCAGGACCACAAGGAGCCTATCCTGAGGGGACTTGCCTGCACGACCAAAAGGAGCAAGAGAGCTATCTTTCACTAAAGAAGAGAGAGATGTGCTCTACAACTCAGAGGAGACTTCCAGACTTAGTTCACATGCTTCATGATCTCAAGTGAACTTATTGCTTCCCTAATAATCTCAATGTAAAGAAAACAAAAATCCTCACCACTGGACCAATAAGCAACATTCTTGTCAATGGAGAAAAGATTGAAGTTGTCAAGGACTTCATTCTTCTTGGATCTACTATCAACACTCACGGAAGCAGCAGTCAAGAAATCAAATGGTGTAGTCCTTTAGGCAAATCTGCTGCACAAGACCTTTTGAACGTGTTGAAGAGCAAAGATGTCAGCTCGAGGACTAAGGTGCACCTGACCCAAGTCATGGTATTTTTGATAACTTCATATGCATACGAAAGCTGGACAGTGAATAAGGAAGACCGTAGAAGAATTGATGCGTTTGAGTTATGGTGTTGGAGGAGAGTATTGAAAGTGCCGTGGGCTGCCAAAAGAACCAATAGATCTGTGTTGGAAGAAGTGCAGCCAGAGTGCTCCTTGGAG
>NW_006408887.1:143525-150247 GCF_000296735.1 Chrysochloris asiatica | reverse complement strand
CTCTGGAGAAGGATGTCATGCTGGGTAAGGTAGAGGGTCAGAGAAAGAGAGGAAGACCCCTAATGAGATGGATTGGCCAGGTGGCATCATTGATGGACTCGAGTGTGACAGCGGTAGTGAGGTTGGCCCAGGATCGGACATTGTTTCATTCTGCTGTGCATGGGATCGCTATGAGTTGGGTCTGACTCGATGGTACCTGACAACAACAACAACAACATCCATAGCTCATCATTATCCACACAGTTGAAAATCTTTGCATAGTCAATAAAGCACAGGTAAACATCTTTCTAGCATACTCTGTTTTCAGCAAAGGTCCATCTCTAGTCAGCAATGATATCCCTCATTCCATATCCTCATAAGAGTCTGGCTTGAACTTCTGGCAGTTCCCTGTACTGTTTCAGCGATTTTTGAATTATCTTTAGTAAAATTTTATTTGCATGTGATATTAATGATATTGTCTGATGATTTCTGCATTCTTTTGGGTCATCTCTCTTTGAAATAAGTACAAATATGGATCTCTTCCAATCGGTTGGCCAGGTAGCTGCCTTCCAAATTTCTTGGCATAGATGAGTGAGTGCCTCCAGTGCTGCCTCAGTTTGTAAAAATATTTTAATTTGTATTCCATCGTTCCTAGAGCCTTGTTCTTTACCAATGACTTCAGTGCACCTTGAACTTCTTCCTTCAGTACCATTGGCTCTTGAGCATATACTACCTCTTGAAATGGTTGAACATCAACCATTTCTTTTTGGTACAGTGACTCCTCTGCTTATTCCTTCCATCTTCTTTTGATGCTTTCTTTATCATTAAATATTATGCCTCTGTTGTTGTTGCTGAGTGGCATAGAGTTAGTTCCAGCTCACAGCGACCCTGTACAGGGTTTCTGAGGAGCAGCTGGTGGGTTTAACTGCTTACCTTGTGGTTCACAGTCCGATGCTTATCCTAAAGCACCATACCAGGAGTCCAATAGAATCCTTCAATATTGAAAGTTGAAGCTTGATTTTTTTTCTTCAGTTCTTTCCACTTGAGAAGTGCTTACCATGTTCTTTCCTTTTGTTTTTTAATTCCAGGTCTTTTCACATTTCATTATAATACTTGACTTTGTTTTCTCTAGCTGCCCTTTGAAATCTTTGGTTCAGCTCTTTTACCTCCTCATTTCTTCCATTTGCTTTAGCATCTCTACAATGGAGTACACGTTTCAGGGTCTCTTCTGACATCGATTTTGTTGTTTTTCTTCTTTCTTGTGTCATTAATTACCTTATGTTTCCTTTCTGTATGATGTTCTTGATGTCATCCCATAACTCTTCTGGTCTTCAGTCTGTAGTGTCTAATGCATCAAATCTGTTCTTAAGATGATCTCTAAATTCAGGTGGAATATGTTCAAAGTCATATTTTAGCTCTAGTGGACTTGAATAAATCTTCAGCTTCATCCTGAACTTGCATATGAGCAATTAATGGTCTATTCAGTCTGTCCCTGATCTTGTTTTGGCTAACGATATGGAGCTTTCCTACCATCTCTTCCAACAGTTGTAGTCAATTTGAGTTCTGTGTACTCCATCTGGTGATGTCCATGTGTTTAGACGTCTTCTTTATTGTTTTAAAAAGGTATTTACAATTAATAAGTCATCAATCTTGTAAAATGCTGCTATGTGAGTGCTGCCAACGCCCCGGTGGAGAAACTGAGAACAACATGGAGTCCGAAATATTTCAAGTGGGTACAAAACTTGTTACATTATCAGGTCCGCCATTTTAGGCTGTACCTTCCGGGTTCTTCCCTCTCCCCTCCCTTCAACTCCATTTTGTCTGTTTCCCTGCCCTAAGCTACAAGGCGCATAGTTTAAAGGGCAACATGGCTTTTGATAGGCCAGAGCTAAATCACCCCAGCAATGATCACTCTCTTCCTGTTGAGCCTATATAAGACCACTCCCTTCCTGTTGACTTTCTCTTCTTCCTCTCTCCTCTTCTGTCTCCTGCCTTCTCTCTCCGGCAGAGGTCACCTTCCTCACCCTGAATAAAAGTCTCTAAACGGGCCATCTGGTGTGCGGTATGGTTGATGAGCGTCGCCAGGGTTTGTTTTTCCCTTTCAAAACTATTTCAGCAATATAGACAATTAAGTGTGTTGTGGGCGATGGCATTATTGGTAAAACAGGTCTCCTGATATCCTACACAACAAATTTCCATCTGAATATGTACCAACTGTTTTGGACAACTATGCTGTCACAGTTATGATTGGTAGAGAGTCATATACTCTCGGACTTTTTGTTACTGCAGGGAAAGAGGATTATGAGAGATTACAACGCTGAGTTATACACACAGAGATGTATTTCTAGCCTGTTTTTCAGTCATCTCTCCTACCTCATTTGAAAATGTGAAAGAAAAGTGGATACTAGGGACAACTCACGACTATCCAAAGACCCCTTTCCTGCTTGTTGGGACCCAAATTGATCTCAGAGATGGCCCCTTTACTGTGTTGCTGTCTTTACTATTGAGAAACTTGCCAAGAACAAACAGAAGCTGAGCACCCCAGAGACTGCCGAAAAAACTGATCCATGACCTGAAGGCTGTCAAATATGTGGAGTGTTCTGCACTCACACAGAAAGGCCTAAAGAATGTGTCTGACAAAGCAATATTGACTGCCCAGAAGCCTCTAGAACCTGAAGAAGAGCCACAGGTGTGTGCTGCTATGAACATCTCACCAGACCTCTTTCTGCACACCTGGTGTTGGCATCGTACTAAAAGTAATGTTTAAATTAAACTAAAGATTAAAAATTAAAGTTTGTTTTTGCAATAATTTAACAAGTGCCCTGTACCTACCCATATGAACTCATGAGAGACAAAGCCTATAGGTATGCCCCCTCCCCTCTCCCAATACTAGTTAATTTTTAGTAATTGTGTGTTGTCAGAAAAGTGATCAGTACTAGTTTTCGTTTTATTGTTTCAAAAAAAAAAATTTTTTTTTTTAAAGCAAGGCATGCTTGTTGATGACTTTGTAACAGAAGAATTCCAAATGTTGAAGCTGCTCCCTGGCTCCACCTTGGAGAGTAATATGGGGGATCTTAGTGTTTTTTTGTTTTCTCATCTTTTTGAGGGAATGTGCGGGAGTTCATTTTATTTCATCTTGTTTTTGTTTCCTTCATTAACCAGTGGCCAGTCCTGAGAGGAGGACGGGGTTGATTTCACAGTCCACTGAATGAAGTTAGAAACCATGTCTCCACCTGGTGCCCTTCAGAAGGAGCACAGTGAATGCCTTTTGGAATAACATACTCCTTGTTAAAGTTGCCTTTCTCTCCACCCTTGAGTAGGGTCAGTATTTGATAAAATTCATGAAAGTGAGTGGAGCCTATCTTGTCCCTCCTCTTTTCTAGGATGAACTATATATGTGACTGTGACTTTTAAGGAAATTTGTTTGCCATTTGCTGATTTGATTTGTTTTTTTAAGTTAATTTTTAACTTCTTTTATTGACAAATGAAGAAAAGTATTTGTATCTTTTGAAATACACCAAATGAACTGAATTCATAACTAAAGATTTTTTTATAGTGTAAGATACAGTGTTCTTGGAACACAGCTGAAGACCTGGTGTATAGAGGAGATAGGAGGGGTGGGTGGTGTGATTCACATTCTCTTTCAAGTGATGGGGATGGAGGCTTGCTTCCTAAAGAAGCTTGGAGTGGGGCTGAGAGTAGAAAGAACGTTGAACAACATGAGGACCAGTCAGGAGAATCTCCTTTCCTGTTTTACATATGAGTAACTCTAGTTTAATAAAAATCATGGAAAGAGTCTTTTGAAGACTCTCTGTAAGTGTTAATAGGGATTTTATAAGCTTATTTTGATTACAGTTTCCAATTGCTTAAAATGTTTCAGTAATTTTTTCCACCTCCTCCAAATCTGAATTTTTATAGATTCATTAGTGTTGAACCAATGCTTTCTCATGTCTCAATTCTTTGTCTATGCATTCTTTTTAGATGTAGTAAACAAACAAAAATCCTTTAGAAGCCAAAAAAAAATTCTATTATGCGATCTCCAGCATTATTTCTATCACCAATAATTATCAATACATTTTGATTGCATGTGTGATCAATTTCAGACTGAAAAAATTGGTAGGATTCTCCATTTTCATCATCAATGCCTTCAGTTGTTGGTGCATAAATTTGAATAGCAGTGGTATTAACTGGTCTTCCTTGTTGGAGTATGGATATTATCCTATCACAGACAGCATTATACTTCAAGACAGACTTTGAAATACTCTTTTTGTTGATGAATGCAGCACCATACCTCTTCAATTTGTTATTCCCAGTATAGTAAACCATGTGATTGTCAGATTTAAAATGTCCAATACCAATCCATTTCAGTTCGCTAATGCCTAGGATAAGGAGCTCTGGTAGCGTAGTGGTACGAGTCGGGCTGCCAACCTCACGATCAGCAGTTCAAAACTACCAGCAGTTCCACGAGAGAAAGAGGAGGCATTCTGCTCCCGTAAAGATTTACAGTCTCGGAAACCCTGTGCAGGATCACTATGAGTCGGAACTGACTCCACAGTACTTACCAACAACAACAACAATGCCTAAGATATCGATCTTTAAGCTTTACATTTCATTTTTGAAAGCTTCCAGTTTTCCTAGATTCAACTTTTTACATTCCATGTTCCAATTATTAATGGATATTTACTGCTATTTTTCCTCATTTTGAATTGCATCCCTTCAGCAAATTAAAGTCACCAAAAGCTTTATTCCATTCATATCATCATTGTCAACTCCACTTTTGAAATGCAGCTCCTCCCCAGTCGTATTTTAAGTGCCTTCCAACGTGAGGGGCTTATCTTCCAATGCTGTGGTTGACAATATTCTGGTACTGTTCATGTTTTAATATTCAATATTCTTGTATTATCTGACATATTCCACTACTATTCATAAGGTTTTCAGTGGCTAAAAATTCAGAAGTATCTCCCCTTTTTCCTAGTCTGTCTCAGTCTGGAAGCTCAGCTAAAACCTGTTCACCACTGGTAACCCTGCTGGTATATCAAATACTGGTAATATAGTTTCCAGCATCCCAGTAATACACAACCCACCACAGTACAACAAACTGACAGAGAAGTTGTGGATATAATACATATAACATACAAATTATATGTTAATCGACTGTTTATGTTGTTGGTAAGGCTTCCTGGACAATAGTAGGCTAATAGTAAAGGTTTGAGGGATCAAAAATTATTTGTGGAGTTTTAACCATGTATAGGGTTGGTACTCCTGACCTTCCACATTGTTTTCGGGTCAACAGTACATGATCTTTAGATTTTTACCCCAAATTTGGTATTTACAGTATAGAGAGTAAGTTGTCCTTGGTGCAATAGTTAAAGCATTCTGCTTCCAACCAAAACGTCTCCTACTCAATAGGAGAAAGATGTGGTAATCTGTTTTCATAAAGACTGCTGGCTTGGAAACTCTACCTGGCAGTTCTACTCTGTCTTTTAGGGTCACTAAGAGTCCGAATTTACTTGATGGCAATGGGTATAAGTAGTGTAAGTTGGTACCAACTTAACTTCAGTAATGAACACCCCCCATTTTGTTATCATTAAGACATCTTTATATTTTATATACCCTGTAACATAATTTTAAGCCTTGTATTTTATTTGTCACTAAAAAGCATGAAAAACAAAACTGTTAGAAATATAAGAAAATGAGTATCTTATAATGTGCCCTGATGTGGTGCTATAGGATAAGCACTGGATTAGTCATTACAAATTTGGCACCAACTGCTCTCAGAAACCCTACACAGGGTTGTTATGAGTAGGAACTGACTGGCAGCACACAATCCTTATACTTGTCTGTACAGTTGTGTTTATTAGTTAACAACAGTTATCCTGCTTCTATCCTGTGGTTTTCCTTTTCTATTTTTCAAAGACGAGCAAAGCAAAAATATTTGATGTACACATACAAAACAAAACAAAAAATTAAACGTCCAAAGGGCACATTTTGCAAGCCAGCCTCCTGCCCACAGGAGCGCAGCCTTTCTCAGTCCATGGGCCTACAGTCCTCAGCTGCTCTATCTCTGTGCCATCACCTCTGACACTGTCTCTGCTGTCACCACTTTTCTGGGGAGGAGCTCACACTCCACTCATGCTCTTCCCTCTTGTTGGTCTTAAGCTCCTCTGTTTCTGAAATGAAAGAGTAACTACTTAACTCCCCACTTTTAGTTACATATCTTCTATAATTATAGTTGTGACAATTGTGATTACTCCTGCTAGCAATTACTCACAATCCTATCACCATCATTCACCATCCCCTTTCACCAGATTCATCTGGAAAGGAGGAAAACTATTCAGTGGGGATTCTACTTCTCTCCCCTCACACTGAAACTAAGCACACTTATGAGACCTTGTAAGTCAGCCACTTCATGCCTTTATATCCCCCTATTTTTGATAACCAGTGTCTAGATTGTCTGTCCCCATTAGCCCAGTGCACTGAGGAAACAAGCTTGTTCTTGATATGAAGAATCCTTCCATTCCAGTTGAAATTTTGATCAACTGTATCTATAAGGAAAGGTCCAGTTCATCACATTGTAGAATTTACGCTTACTCACAGTATCAAGCATCTTAATCTTTATCTGGTTGAATTCTGGTCAGCTGGCCATCCAAGCTAGTTCAAATGGGTACTAGCTGCAAGTCTAGAAGTTCACAAACATCTTCCTGCACTTCAAACCAGCTGGTCATTTCACTTTCAGCTCTAGC
>NW_006408887.1:130880-137890 GCF_000296735.1 Chrysochloris asiatica | reverse complement strand
CATTGACGGACTCAAGCATGGCAACAGTAGTGAGGTTGGCCCAGGATCAGGCAGTGTTTCATTCTGCTGTGCATAAGGTCACTATGAGTCCGTACCAACTCAATGGCACCTAACAACAGCAACAATAACCCCATAACTCTGAGTATACTCTATTAGCTCTACGTAGCCATTACAACAAATTATTGAGCCTAGCAGAGAAGTTGAGTATGAAGCGGAAGGAATGATGGGTGTCAGATTTGGTAAAAAGGTTGGAGAGAGGAAGTATGTCTGAACTCATAGGAATCAGTATTGAACTGATGTTGATTTTAATTCTCTCTCCTCCACCTTGTGAAGTTGGACTTCCTAACATGCTGTTCTTAAAGTAGGTCATCTAGAAATATCCTTATTCTTACTTCTTGCTGTCATGGTTGGATCTCTAGCAGACTTTTGGTCATGAGGTTACTTTGAGGGTAGAAATTGTACACTGTACAAGCCAGAGAAGAAAGATCTCCCCCAAAAAACATTATGGAGGTGCCATTCAGCCTTGTGGCATTGTAGAATAGGCACTGGACTGCTAACCACAAGGTCTGCAGTTCAAACCCACTTGGAAACCCTGTTATTATGAGTCAGAACTGACTCAAAGGCACTTCACAACAACTTTCAGCCTTAGAAGGCCTATCTCTAGGCTTCTTTTGTGTAAAAGAAAAAGATACAATATATTAGCGAAGCCCTTGAACTTTAGATCTTTGTTACTAGTTACTGAGCTACTTTTTAACCTCTCCAAAACAGTACCAACACTGGTTTTAGCATATTAAAGAAAAAAACAAACAAATTAATTATGGGTGTTAAATGGAACATAATTATTGCTTCAATGTACATATTTCCCCAGACATTATAAGCAGAAGAAATAGCACAAACAAAGCTGTACATGCTGGAAAGCACAAAAGATTTTTCAGGGACACATAATAATTCACTTTCCTGGGCCTTCTACTCTCACCTTACTAAGAGAAGGAAGGTGCGGTCACATGGTGAGGGTTCTTGGGTGTCATGTGTAATCTAAATGATGCAGGTAATAGGGGATCATTGAGATAAGGGTCCCAATGGAGAATAATCATGTTTCCACTCTTCCTTCCTCCTTCTCCCCTCTCCCTTTATTTTCTCTCTCTTCTCTTCCCTTTCCCTCTCCCCACTCCACTTTCAGTAGGAAAGGTACCTAGGAGTCCCCTTTCTAGGATCTGGTGGATAAGTCACTGGTGAATATGGACAGGTTGGACAGCTTGGAGAAGGAGCTGGAAAGCGGACACCCTTTAGAGTTGGAGAGCCTCATCCTGCTGGCAGTTTGTGAAAGGCTATTTCTGTCCTCCCTGCTCAGACAGAGACACGCCGTCCTGACACAACAAATACCCCTTTGTGTGGGCCAGGTTCTCATCAACTTGTGAGAAGCCCTCATCAGAGCTGACTGTATTCTGCCCAGCAACAGGCCTGCCAGGGACTGGCCCTCTGCCAGTCAAACTCCCTCAGAGCCAGTGACAAGAAACATGGCACCATGGGGACCCTTGTAAGACTTCAGTGTTGAGATCTACAAACTACACGGCATCTGTCCATGGAGAAACTGACTAGGCACCCATGGGCCTGGCCTCTAGGCTGTGCCTGACTATATATGGGGCTGGAGACCCCCAGGGGTCTGGGTGACTCTGACCCTTGCATCCAATCAGTCAGAGCTGCCTCAGCTGGCTGTTGCCACAAGGCAATTGTCAGTCTTATGTCAGTCCTGCCTCCGCCCAGCTGCAAGGACCTAGCAGGGGCAGAGTCAGCACCCCAAGGCTTCTTTTCTGGGCAATATGCTCCCTGGGCAAGCGTTTTCTCTCCCATCCTCTGCATTCACTTCCTTAGACCAGAGATAACAGTTGTGGAAGTGAAATCTCATATTTCAAGTTCTTCATATAAGCCTTGGTTCAAAGCAGGAAAACAACCAGAGTCAGCACACAAAGCAATGTTTCAAAGAAAAACTTGGATGAAGAAAAAAAGCTGTTGACATAGACATTTTGAGAGTACAAAGCACAGGCTAGTCATTCAAAGAATGGCAGGCAGGGACCAGAGGGCAAGGGATAGAAAGCACAGGGCACAGTTTAAGCTAACTCACCTGTGCCCTGCACCTGGCCATTATACCAGCTTGCAGTTGTGTCTTAGCAAACAATCTATCCTGCTTTTCAAAGCTGTTGTCCCCTGATGGGATATCCCTACCTGAGAGTCTGTTAGTGCTTGCTGAACTGTCCAACTAACACTGCCCACCAACGCCAGAGTCAAGTCAATGAGAGGACATCACCAGTCTTATAACACACCCCACATATAAATACTCTGTTGATCAGACCTCCAGATTTGTGAAAGAATTCCTCTTTAGGCCTCTTCTCTTCATGGACGTATGCAAGTAAAATAGTATTAAATGGTGTTTCCCAGTGTATTTACCTCTAGTATGCCACACCAGTGAGTCTTGACTTCTCCACAGGGAAGTGAAGGTTTCCTTGTGGTGGGGAAGGATTAATGAGGGGATTCTTGTGAAGGACTTATGGCAAATGCTCAAAAGAGGGTTCTTTCCTTTTTTTTCCTCCTCAGTCTCCTGCACGTCTTGACTCTAATTCCTTCCTAGGGGTGGCCAAAGAGGCCCTAGTCCAGTGAGTCTTAGCATCACCTGGGAACTGGCTAGAATTGCAGGGTTGTGGGTTTTCCTGTGTTTAAATGGGTCCTCCAGGAGATTCTGATGTAGCTAGAGTTTGAGAAGCCTGACCCACGCAGAACCAGGTAAAGGAATGCCTCTCTGAGAGGCTGAATTCAGACTTAATGCTCTGTCTGCAAGAGACTTCTGGTTGACTGCTGTCCCTTGCCCACCAGGGTGAACTCCCTGTGGATATTCACAGAGGTCACCCCAGGGAAGCAATACAAGGAATCAACCAGGAGCCTGTCAGTATTTGAGCCTCACTACTCAGAAAGAGAGGAACCACCTGCAGAAGTCGGGAGCAGTCAGGAAAGAGAATGTGCTCCCAATATTGGGGGCACGGGCTTCTCTGTCCTTTGCTCTGCTTTACAAGGCTTCCTTGCCTAAGATCTCCTCACAGCCCAATATGGCTGCTGACTCCAGCCATTACATGCACAATCCAGTCAGCAGAAAGGAAGAATGGTGTACCCCTTAGTTTTAAATCTCTTCCCTGATGTCACACATACATCCCTCCATCAGCCAAAATATAACTACATGGGTACACTAGCTGCTGGGTAGGCTGGGAAATGTAGCTTTTATTCTGGAAGTCCATTTACTGAGCTAAAAATCAGGAATCTAAGATAGGGGAAGAAGGGAAGAAGAGTTAGTGTGGGATGACTACTGTCGCAACCCCTTTTGTTATAGCCACTGTGGACAAGGGCTTTACCATGCATAGACGCCAAGCACTATTAGATCCAACCTGGCCCTCAGGGAGCCAGGTCCAGGGGAGAGATGGACACACCAAGAGTAGGGACAATCCTGTGGACCAGTGCTCTAACAGAGAAACCCTCTAACTTTCCTCTCCACAGTACTTGTTGCTACCCTTGTGCCAGCTGGCCTGCCTCTGTGTTCTTTTAGGGTTACCACATTCCAGAACATCCAGGTCTCCCTCTCTTGTGATGGACTTTCAGTTTGTTCTGGGGGAAGTAGCCTTCTGAGGTCAGTTGTGCCTTCTGGGTTACCTTTGATAAGTCACTGCTCTGGTGACAACTGTGAGGCTGGGCATGTAAACGTGGAAGTACTTACTTCATATAATTGTTGTGTTGTTGTGAAGTGCCGTCGAGTCAGTTCTGACCCATAGCGACCCTGTATAGGGTTTCTGAGGAGAGGCTGGTGAGTTTGAACCACTGACCTTGCAGTTCAAACGGCTTTGCAGTCTGGCGCATTAACCCACAGCACCACACCTGGACTCCCACTTCACATAATACATCCACATTATCACCCTTGGCCTGGGCCTACCTCCTGCTCTCAACTTAGCTCTGCATGACTTTGACAAATCCCTCTCCACTCTGGGCTTCTATTGTCCTGTCTTTAAAATGGGGGTGATTCTACAGTACCTCCTCAAGGCTGACCTGCCTTCTTCTTTCCTTCCTGGGAATGGGTTTTTAGCTTGATGAACTGGGAAGTACCCAGCAAGTTGAGGGTCTTAGCTTTCAGGCAGAGCCTGTCAAAATGACAGATCCCTGGGCCTACCTGTTAAGCATGTAATGTCTCCTTGAGATGGCTGGTTGGTAGGTGGGCCATGCCCACAGGGAAAGGCACTGACTAGCAGGAGAAACCACATGGCTATTGCAGGTTTCTATTGTCCAATGGCAGACCACTAGCCCTCTCGGCAGATTACCTTCCTCTTCCTTCTCAGCTTTACTGTAGCAGACACATGGTGGTATGCCTCTCAGTCATTCCAGCCTCTTTAGGAGGAGGCCAGGGCACAGGACAACCTCTTGTAGCCTGAACCACGTTGAGTATGTCACATCCTCTTTCCAATCTTGGATTCTCCAAAGAAATAACCTCTTTACCTTTCAGAGGTGGCGAGAAGCCATGGCTGCTTTTGGAGGCTCCCTGTTCATGAAAACATGCCAACACCTTAACTGTTGCTACTAAGCAAGTTGAAGCTTTTAGCATATATGACTCACAAAGACCCAAATGCACATATCTTTGTTCTTCCCACAGCTGTGTGCGATGCTCAGGAAGCACTTGTCCTATGTGGGACTGACCCAGGTATCCAGTTCCTGCACTCATGGCTGATAGAAATCCATAAAGCCCTAATCTGTAGACTGACCAGACAGTGGACCCCACAGGCCCATCTAGCTCCTTGTCCAGTCCTCGTCAGGAGGGTGAGGGCCCAACAATCCCTCATCATTGGCTTACCTTGGGCTATGCAACCACAGGCCACAAAAGGCTGCTCCTGTCCACACAGCAGAAGCTGTTCTGAGATGTCACCTCTGGAGCCTGCTCAAGAATAAGCCCCTTTATAGCCTTAACCTTGGGTTCAAGGCTGGGTGGCAGGCTGGGATGGAGGGCCACACCAGGTCTCTGAGTGTCTGTGTGGAGTCACGTTCTCCTCACCGGTCCTATTTTACAAATGAGGAAAGGCATCCAAAGATTCACAGATAGTAAGTGTCAGGTGACTTGGCACAGCGTTGGTGCTCCAACAATTACAGAGCCCCTGTATCACTGGGAGAGGGTCATGTGGGAGAGGCCTTCTAATCTCCCCTGTGCACATCCCTGCTTTGCCATTCAGGCATAGACACAGCCTTATATGCTTGAGCACACAGATGGAATCTTTGAGTGTCATACAAGACCCTGGAAACAGAAACAACACAAAGCCAGGATAAGCATGGGCACTGTCCCTTTTAAACTTGACACTGAACATTATTCACAGTAGCAAAAAAATGGAAATAACTTAAATGCCCACAAAAAGGATGAAAGGATATGCAAACTAGTACATACACACAATAGTACAAATATACAACTATGCAATGCTAAAGAATAACAATGAATCTGTGAAATATGGAGGACATTATGATGAGTGAAATTTATCAATCACATGGGCAAATAATGTACCAGACCACTACTATAAAATCATTAGAAAATTTACTCACAGGAAAGAAACAATTTTTGAAAGTTACCAAGCAAAAGAGGGAAAGGGACAGTAAAGTATTAGAGGGCTATTGAGTGACGTTGAGTCACTTCTGACTCACAACAACTCTGTATAGGGTATCCAAGGAGCAGCTGGTGGGTTTGAACTGCTGACCTTATGGTTCACAGTCCAGTGCTGATCCTACAGCACCACACTAGAGGGTTGTTGTTGTTGTTAAATGCCATCTAGTCGGTTCTGGCCCATAGCAACCCCGTATAGGCTTTCCTAGGAGTGGCTGGTGAGCTTCAACCACCGACCTTGTGGTTCAAACTGATTTTGCAGTCCAGCACATTCACCCACAGCATCACACCAGGACTAGATACATATTAACTTGGGTGAAGGGAAAGTCCATTTACAGGAGAAATTAACACATGGCCAAGGCAAAGGAAGACACTGGGAGAATCACACGAGTTAAAAGGAAAAATGTAAAAACTATTATATGCACAGGAGTCCTGGTGTGGCACTGTAGGATAAACACTGGACTGCTAACCACAAGGTTGGCAGTTCAAACCCACCAGTGGCTCCTTGCTAAGAGTCAGAACCAGTTCAATGGCATTTAACAACAACAACAATAACCATAATATATCAGGAGAAAGATGAGGCTTTCTATTCACATATAGATTTATAGCCTTGGAAATGCTATACAGGGTCATTATGAATCAAAAACAATTCCATGACATACGGCCACCACCATAATATTTATATACTTCAAGATTGGGTCTCTTTTCTCCCCTAAAATACTGTTTTAGTGGGTAGTGACTGAGGTCTTAAAAGCTTGTAAGTCCATCTTCTGCCTTTAACTAATTGGAATACTTAAAATGGGGCTACAACTTGCCCAATGAAGGAGGCTTCCTACAGAACCTCTGCATTACATAAGACCATAGGTGGAATCCTGAACTGCACCCAGAATCTTGTAAGGTGGGACATTTCCACTTGGACAAGCAGACCAGCCTGGAGCGGCTAAAAGATACTTTTTGAAAGAAAGACTGACAGGAAAAATACAAAACAATAACGGCAGTCCGACTACAAGAACAAGCAAGTTGCTTGTCCAGGAGACATCAAGGCAAGTGGTCAGGTCCCCTCAAGGCAAGCCTACTTCCAAGAATAAGACTCCATAGGAATACATGAGCAGACATGAGCTCTGACTGGTGACCATGTTGATCACCGATAAGGGGAAGTGAGGGAAAAACAGCAATGAAGCTGTGAGCTAAGTCCTACAACATTCAATAGACTCCTGTGAACCCGGGTGGAGACCTGGTTGGCCAGCAGTATGGCAAGACCTGGGGACTCCTGGGCCCAGAGTCAGGGACATAGCCACAGAGGACTAGAGTGGAGAGTGAAGTGTCCAGCTGATAAGAA